>NC_056035.1:27557070-27861616 GCF_004379255.2 Salvia splendens
CCATTTCAATAATCCCACCCTCTGACTTGTCCAGCTGTACTTGGATTATAATCTACTAGGCCGGACTAATTCGGTCGTGAGGACATCAATAACGGAGTTGTACATGCTATGGTGTGCGAAGCGCGGCAGGAGACTACACTTGGGATTCTGGACAGCTTAACAATGCCATCTGATCGCCACTCTCCCAGCCAAGAACTTGTACTCTGCCACATTTGGGATCGTTTGTGCGCAATAATATCGCAATGGTAGAAACAGGAAACCTATCCCCGATGTTTATGGTAGATCCCCCTGGTTTTTTCGACGTCTCGTTCTTCACCCGCACCAACACAGTCTTTATAAGGGAAGGAGTCCCCCATTTCTATGCTATGGGTGAAGCTGCGCCCCGAGCTGGCAGAGCACAGGCAGGCTAGGATGGGCAAGCACAGGAGAAGAGACAAGGAGCGGTGGCGAACTTGGCAGCGAATAATAGAGAGACCAGGGCCCAATTGACAAGGATGACAGATATGCTGGAGGAGATGTTTAAGGAGTTTGGAAAGAAGAAGCAAGGAGATGGAGCTGGAACGAGTAGCCACGGGGGCCAGAGTAGTGAACCACAAGTACCGGAGGAAGAAGATGATGTACCAGAGGAGTCCGAGGAGGACTTGTTTGAATCAACCGAGGATGAACCCCAAGAATCACCTGCACCGAGCCCTTCCCCGAGGAGGAGCAGGAGGAATATATTACCACCCGACCGACCAGTTAGTTTTCTTTTTAGTTTTCATTTTTTCTTTTATTTTATTTATGTGTCGTTGTAGGTAGAATTAATTATGTGTAGTATGTGCATACAAACCCCCATTCACAACACTTAGCCTATTGCATAGTCTAAGTGTGAGAAGTAAAGGGGTTGTATCTTTGACGCATGTATATATGTTTTCTGTGTTTTTGTCGTATTTATGTGATTCTCCCACTTAGCCTATTACATAGTTTAAGTGTGAGAAGTTTTATTATATAGTATATGTTTTGTTAGATGTTTTTCTGTATTTCGTCTAATAGTCTCCCACTTAGCCTATTTCATAGTCTAAGTGTGAGATGTTTTTAAACGTAGCATGTTTTGTCCCTGTTTTGTTGTTTTTGTATGTGTGTCTGTCATACTAGCCATCCCATCGTTCCACTTCATAGCCAGTACCTCAGGGCTGGCCCTAGTGAAGTGGGAGGGGGGAGATAATGGCCAGTACAACGTGTATATGTGTTAGTTGTGTTAGTATTATGTGTTAGTTTTTTTAGGATTTTGTTCAAGGTTTTTTTAGGGTAGTTTTTTTGTAGGATATGTGTTTAAGGAACGGGCTTAAAACTCAACTGTTTCAAACTGACGGTGAGGGGAATTGATGGAAATAAAGCATGCTAAACAATGGAAACCACCCCTCCCAGTAGATCCTAGTCAGTGTAGATGATGCAAGTATGAGAGAAAAGCCCAACTTTAGAGCCAGACACGAAAGCCCTCTTAAAATGGTGAGCTAAAAGCCTTAAGTGGAACTACTTTCCGCTAAACACTTAAAAAAAATGAGAGTGACTACCACATAATAATAATAAAAAATCCTTCCCTTAGAACCCTTTTTCTAGCCCCTCTTTTAACCCCTATATAACCCACTAGCCACTTGGACTGTGTGTATAGAAGGTATGAGGCAGTGAGGCAACTGACCAAGAAGGCGAAATTAAAGAGCCAATTGGAGAAGAAAGGCAAGAAGAAAGAAAAGAGAAAACGGACCAAGTGAAACACTTGGTTCCCAAAAACGGGAAAGAGAAAAGAAGAAAACGGCCTAAAAGACATCCGGCCCCAAAAAGAAGAAGGAAGAAGAAAATTAAATAAGTGGCAAAGCCACCAAGAAGCCTACTGGCCAGTTGAAGAAATCTAATCGAAGAAGATCAATCCAAAGAAGGTCACCCAGCCAAGCGCCCAAGTACGCACAGCTCTCCCACATCAGAATAAAGTAGTTTGGTTTTGAACCTTAGAGCCTTAGGAACATCCACCCCAAATGAGACAAGCCCACGACCCCGTTACAAACCTCTAAAGACCCTTAGGAGCTACTCGTGAGATTTAAGTCCGAAGCATCTGTGATCCAGCGTATTGACAGAAGCAGTCCTAACATCCCCAGTGAGGAATGAGTGACTGAGCGAATCAAGTGTTTGGCTGAGAGTTTGGGTAATCTTGACGAGCGGATACACTGGCTAGGAAGGAACATGGGGCAGCAGAAGTTCAAGGCTGTTTAAAGCCGGATTGCATTCGACCCCAAGGGGAGGGATGGTTGAAAATATAGCCTGTTCAATATGTTTGTACATGTTTTACTTTTTGTGTTTATCTTTCTATGTGTATCCGTCTATTTTCTGTGTTTGCTTTCTTTGCGTCGAATTTTTAGGGTGTTTGTGTGTCTTGTTTTAGTTTAGGGTCAGTCAGGGGAGTAACCAGGCTAGAATTCGACATATTTCTTTTTTGTTTGTTCCTTCACGCTTGAGGATAAGCATGTGTTAAGTGTGAGCAGTTTGATAAGTCGTATTCTAGGTCTTGGTTACTGGTCAATATGATGTGATTACCATGCATTATCTGTAAGAAAGTTGCCTAAGTGTGCAGGAAAAGGGTACAAACCAGTAGGAGAGAGGTCAGACAATTCAGGTGGAAAGGGCGTTAGAGAGTACAATACTGGCCACGATGCATGCCAAAAAGGCTCGAGATGGAGAAGGAAGGATTGCTAGGAATGACCAACTACAATCGGGGGCAAAAGAGACATTTCACGAGGAAAGTCAACCCTAAAAGTGGGGGCAAGCCAACCTATAAATAGAAGGTCACTTGGAGAGAGAAGGAGTCATTATTAGAAGACACACTTAGAATACTCTCTCGGATATCCTTAGTTCTAGCAGCAGTCTAGCTCCTGCACTTCTCATTCCTTGCAATAGCCATGGTCACCTGAAGATTCCAGCCGCCCGCCGGAGAAAGTTAACAGTCGTTCCAGCTAGTCAGCATCGTAGCAGAAACACCATTTCATCGCCCGTGGGGCAAAACAATCTTTAATCGTTTTCTTAGTTTAACTTAGTTGTTTCATTTTTCGAATATTTCGTAATTTTAGTTGTCTTTTGGATTCTGAAGTATTTTGATCTAGATTTGCTCTTAATGAAGTTTGATTTCTCTTTTTGTTCATCTTATGGGTTGCAACATGTTCACTCTGCCTTGCTTAGTCATATCTGGAATTTTAGTGTAGAATCTGCATGTTTAAGTAAGAATTTCTTGTGATTTAGTTAGATTTGGTTGATGTGTGAATTTCTTGTTTGTTGATCGGTTAAATCTGAAATAATTCATGAAATCACAGTCAAGAAGTTTCTGTCACCTTGCATGTTTTTTGGTTAGCGTGAGTAAGATCTGTCGTTTAATTTTTTATTTTGGAATTTAATTTTAGTTTAAGGTTGTTGCATAATTTCTGTGAATCTTTAATGGAATTGATGAAGTTGTTGAGATTCAGTGTTACTTGGTGGTGAAGACAACATCATTTTCTGCTTTTTGGACCACTTTTCACTTTTTAGTTGTTTTTGTTTTTTGTCCTTTACCTTTTCAGAGATCCTATAGACCTGACAGTGGCAGCCAGGGCTTTTTGTCCTTTACCTTGCTGAGATTCAGTGTTACTTGGTGCTTTTTGTCCTTTACCTTGTCTTCGTCGCTACTCGTGCCTAGGTCAGACAGGTTTGTCGACAGGCCAGAACGAGTGGTAACAAGTATTGATTCTCGTGGGAGTATTTTCGGCCTCCACTGCTCAAAACTTGAGCTCCTTCTCATAAACTAAAAAAACAAAAGAAAGGAAAAATTATGAACACTATATACGCCAAAGTATCACACACAATAGCAAATAAAAACGCCTGCCATCCCCGGCAACTGCGCCATTTGAAAGAGTGTGTTTTGTGCAGGCTCTTGTAATCAACTGGTCAGGACAGTGATTCCCAATCTAGTTGTGTCGTTGGCACGACGACCTAAAAACCTGGTATCAACAATTTCCTCAACCCACATGTACTGGCTAGTATAGTGAGAGCAACGGTTGAATCCCACAGAGATGGATGTTTGCTTCTTGTGATTGTGGTGATAATCAGAAGAGGTTTGGTTAGCTGCCAGGCTTGGGTTGAGGTTCTATTTAGACACAAACTAAAGGATGGACCCGTACTGTACTGACTGGTAAGAAGTTCTCATATCGGGATCAGGTTGGGCACGTGAAAGGTGGGTTGGTACGACTCCAGTGCATGTGAAAAGTAGAAGTTTACTAAAAATAGGTAGACGGAGACAAAATAGATCTCCGACCGAACTAGCTGATGAACTGCCAGATCCGCCAAAATTCTGACAAAAGGTGAAAGATAAAGGTAAAAGTGGTCCTTAATTTGGATGTGGATGTCGTCTTCTCCAACAATTATGCACAAAAATCAGATAAACACATATTCCATTGATAACAACTCAGATCAGCAACTTCACAAACCAAGATCCACAATTAAAAAGCTAAGACTCGAAGATTAACAACCGATAATCCCAGATTACGCATAGTGGCTAACATGCAAGGTGGCGACGGTCACATAAACTTGGATCTCATGCATTAAACTTCGGATCGAATGATTAAACAATTAGAATCCTAAGTAGCAAATTCAGATCTAGCCTCCTCAAATGACTTCATGCTTCAACACTTCGAAAACTCATGCAAACAACTGGAACCAACTAATCTAGGCAGAATGAAACACGATTGCAACGAAAAGATGAAATAAAACCAACTTCCATATCATAGCGTTTGGATCTCAACAAAATACTTCAAATCATCAAGAGATTTAAGTTCCAATGGTAGATCCAATGAAATAAAACGAAATATGAAGTTAAACTAAGAAAGCATGTAAAGATTGTTTTGCCACTCCGGGCAATGAAATAGTATTCTGGCGACTACTACGGCTGGTGGAGTTGACGGTGAACGATCGTGGTGGAACTCCGAGATCTTCAAGTGATTCTGACTGGTGGCGAGGAACGAAAAGTGTGGTGCTAGCCTCCGCTCCGGAACTATGACTTCCGGGAGCGTTCTCTAAGTGTGCCTTCTAAAATGAGTAGTCTCCATTCATTCTTCATGTGACCTTTTATTTATAGGGAGGCTTGTTGTAGGATTAGGGTTGTTCTTCCTTGTAATTTGTCACTTTTGTCCCCGTTAAATAGTTGGTCGTCTACTAGCAGTCCTCTCATCTCCATCTCGAGCCTTTGGGCATGCATCCTGGTCAGTATTGCACCCTTATGGCGTCCTTTATCACTTGAAACCTTCGATTCCTTTCCTGCTGACTTGTACCATTCCCTGCACACTTACGCAACTTTTCTTGCAGAATATGCATGTTTAGCCCATCATACTGACCAGTAATCAATGCCTATAATACAACTTATCATGCTACTAGATAGAGGACGGGCTACCACATGGCACCTGTACGGTCGAGATTTGCACATCTCTAACTTGTCTTTGATAAATGTAATAGACTACATCTTATGTACTTGGTGCATTCCTATAGATCTAGTAGAACATGAATCTATATCAACATTTACAACATTACTTCACAATGTTTGTCCAAAAAGAGACGGGCCGTTACAATTTTCGTGTTCCAACTTTATAACATCATTCAACTTCAATATAAAAAATTATTAAAATATAAATACAAGAGATAAGATTAATGCAATGTCATGAAAACCAAAACCAGCACATTGAACCTTTATGAATGACACGGATTTTAATGTGGAAATTGTAAAATAAGAGAGAAGGGAAAAAGTAAGAGAGAACTAGTGTTAGTAGAATGTGAGGTCCATATTATTAGTAAGAGAGAGGGAAAAAAGTAAGAGAGAAGTTGTTGAAAACTTTCTCTTTTTAAATGTGCTCTATTTTTTGTGGACAACCAAAAATGGCTAATGTGCTATTTTTCGTGAACGGAGGGAGTATTGAAAAACTTTAAAAAATTAATTCGAAAGTGACACTCTGTGTTTGACTTTATAACCTAAAAAAAGATATAGGTGTTATGTTGCCTCCTTAGAGCATCCACATCCATGCTCTTGCCAAGAGTATGGATGTAGATCCGGACCCACTTTTATTCAGTTTTTACTCACTGCTCTTCTGCAAGAGCACAACACCCACATTCATGCTCTTCTGTAAAAGCATGCTCAAGGGTTCCACCATTCTATTATTCAATTATTCCCTTCGTCCGGCATTAGGAGTCCTGGTTGACCTTTTTCATCCGTCCGACATTAGGAGTCCCGGTTAGACATTTCCATAAAAAGTGAAATAAAATATTATAAAATAAAACACTAATTATTACACTCCAAAGAATAAAGCAAATAATAATGCAAATGGGTCCCACATTCCATTATCACACACTTCGATTATTACACTCTCAAACATTTCTTAAAACCTGCACCCAAGTCAACCGGGACTCCTAATGCATTAAAAATACCCGAAATAATATAAAAAATAAAAAAATACATAATTAAAATCCTAAAAATAAAATATTACATAATTAAATTCATATAATTATAAGAGTTATTTGCCTGTAAATACACGAACTTTCAATTTTTTCTGCTTTTTCCCCCGAACTTTTTTTAATATAAATGCATGAACTTTGGACTTTTTTTATTTTTTCCCAAATTAAAGCTGAGGTGTTCATCGGAATTGCCAACATGGCAGAATCGCCGGTAATCAAAACGACGTCATTTATTGTGAAATGAGATAATTTGCTTGTAAATACACAAACATTTGAGATATTCTTATTTTTCCCCAAATCATCTGGAACTTACTAATATTTCCCCAAATCAAATAAAACTTTCTGGCATTTCCCAAATCTTTTTTATCTAAATTAGATGTCTCCATGTTCCTTGCAAAATATCATAAAAATCTCACAAAAACAAATATCATCAAAAACTCAAATTCATTTGATCATTTTCCCATTCAAATTTCTCCATCATTTCAGTGCACTTAAAAAATTCATCATTTGTCCATCCAAATTCAACAAATTTACCAAACAATATCACCAAAAATTAACAAAAAGGACTACAATTTTTTTTCTAAACCAACACTTGAAATTTAACTTTTCAACTTCACAAGAATTACATTCAATCCACACACAACATCATTAGCTTAGACCAATATTCATTTTTGAGAATATTGTTTTCTCCAAAACATGAACAAAATGTATTAACAAATAAAAGAAAAAAAATTCGGTCTCTATAGCACAAGTCGTAAGAGCCTCTTTACACTCAGACACATCCTGAAATTGCATCCCCAACAGGAACTTGCATAATCGGAAATATTCTCATCATCATCATTGTCATCACTTTCAAACGAATGCACATCGCTGTCAGGACTTGCATAATCGGAAATATTCTCATTATTATCATTGCCAACACAACCATCAAGGAGTTTAGTGATATCATCAAACACAACCATCAAGGAGTTTAGTGATATCATCATATACCACTATGTTCCTTTATTTTACAATAATGACATTCTAATCAAACAGTTCAATATTAGTTAGCTCATTGTCACTCTCATCATTTTCAGATGGATAATACATCTATATCACAACTCGACTCTTCATTGTCACCCACATTTTTCCCAATATTTTCAGTTGTTAATTCCTGACTTTTCTCCTCAAATCTATCTTCCAATCTCCTCCCACCATCTATAAATATACTAACTGTTCTTATTCTGTGGGAAAGATATGCCAACATTTGCATAACTTCTTTATCATATTTTATAATCACATATAAATTCCAATCAGGAGTTTTGTAGCACATCTTAGACCATGACATAAAGCCTAATTTTTTAACTTCTTCTTCAATGTCATAATAGCCAAATTTATCAGGATCAAAGCCAAATCTCCCAATAAAATCTCCCCCAATATAATTTTTAACACCATTTGTGTCACGCCTGCATTTTCTAAGGATAGAAAACACGGTTGATCGCGACTAGGGGAGGATTAAAGAAGCGGGGAAGAAAGGGGAAAACAACACAACTCGACAATAGCTCGAAACAAATGGGAATAGCTCGAATTAAATCAGAGTATCTCAACAATCAACAACTCAAAAATGAATATTATCTCAGTGATAAGTCGTATTCTAGGCCTCGGTTACTGGTCAGTATGATGTGCATAATTTGATTATATCTGCAAATCAGTTGCTCAAAGTGTGCAGGTTGAGTGTTCTAGCCATTAGGCAAAGCTTCAGATACTTCAGGTGAAAAGGGCGTCAGAACGATTACGTACTGACCAGTATACATGCAAAAATGGCTCGAGATGGAGAAGAAGGATAGCTGGGACTGATCAACCACAATTAAGGGCAAAGAAGTCATCTCGCCACAAGGTTTTACCCTAAAATAAAGGGTAAGCCTCCCTATAAAAGGAAGCCACATGGAGAGAGAATGGCATCATTTTTCGAAGATTATCATCCAATTCTTAGGTAGAATTCTCTCGGTAGTTCAGTCCTTCAGACCAGTCCAGAGCCTCATTCCTCGCCACAACCATGATCATCTGAGTTCCAGAAGCCTCCGGAGTTCCAGACGTTCTTCATCCAGTCAGCAAGATTGTAGTTAGAAAGTTCCATTGCCCGGCGTGGCAAAACACTTTTTATTCCGCTTTCGTAGTTTAAATTACTTGTCTTCTTTCATGCTGGATCTTTGATACCTTTGAATTTCGCTGCTTGGAAGTACTTTGTTTGAAGATCCGAACATGTTTTATGCTATGAAGTTGTTTTGTGATCAGTTCGCTTCGCTGATTTCTTTTCCTTCTGCCTAGTTAGCTTAGATCTAGTGTTTCTGGTTGTTTTGAGTATCGAATCGTGTGTTTCCAGTTTCGTAGTTTATTTCTTCGAGCTAGCATAGTCTGTTTACTGTTTAATTGCGTAGAGTTTGTTTCATGCAAGGTGTAGTTATGTGTTTCATATATTTGTTTATGTTGACCAGTAGGCGGAATTTCAGTTTCGGGTTTCGATCTTAGATTTGGAATTTTTAGTGGTAGATCTGGAATCGTGAGTTGGTAAACTGTGTTTAAATGGTGTTGAATCTGGTTTACTTGTTATCTGATTTTAGTTTGTGTTTGTTGAAGAAGATGATGTCCATATCAAGTGTTGGGGACCACTTGTTTCTTTAAAAATGCTTTTTGTTTTTCGTCCTTCACTTTTAATTATACCCTGCAGACCTGTCATCCTAGTCACCACAACTACCACTACCTTCTGATATTCTGTTTAGCCCAAAATAGAAACCTAGTACTTTTCGAATATTTCCTGTTTTCACCATGTCCACGTACACAGCTGCATATCAGAATCCTCTCACACCTCCTAGCCAGTAGGATACCACCTTCACTTTCTTGCCTAGGTAGAGACTCAACCCAAGCGTGGTAGCTAACCAAACCTTTCCAGAATATCACCACAATTCCCAAAACGCATTCATCTCTGTGGGATTCGACCCCTACCTTCACTATACTACCCAGTAGAAGAGGGTTGAGAAATTATTGATACCAGGTTTTAGGCTTGGCGGGGGATTGTTTATCCTGATCAGTAGGATACACCCTTTGCTTGAACGACACCTACGCAAACCTGCGCTTTCACTCAGCGATACAAGAACTCAAAAGATGGATAACTACTTAGCGGAAGCATTTGAGAGAAGGAATATGCCACGTGTGAAGACATGACACATTCTACACACTTAAATTTCTTCAACGGTCTTCCTCAACACCCACCGCACCCGTCACGCACAACCTGCACATTTTTAAAAAGAAAATGCAGGGTTGAGTACTTGATGCACTCAGTGGACTCATGCCGAAAATATTTTATAAAAAAGTATTTATCATGCCACCATTTAGTGACCTTAGGGTTTTAACTTTAGAAATCGCCCAAGACACTAAAATCATTTCCATCGTAAAACTCGTGACTGCAGTCATTTTCCCATAGATGTCTACCATATCTGATCCATAGATGACAAGGAACGTGGCCACATTCCAAGTCACTAGACCGGCCAACTCAAAGAGATAGCGCACGATCTCCATAGGTGTACACTAGCCTGAATAGGGACTCACTCCCAAGACAGACCCTAATTCGATTATCCATTGATGGCAAAAGCCACATCAGATAGATTCCATAGAATAAAACAAAACACGGCATGACAAATATTCATATCATTTTTACGTAAAATATACTTAGGGCATTGCCCTTATTTAAAAAGAAAGCCCACGGTAAAAGTTTAGTTCGAAAAGCTCATCATAAAACTTTAGTGCGAAAGCCCACCTCAAGTTCTTAATCCGAAATTATTTCCTTTTCCTTGATATCACGTCTCGCTTGCAAGGAATCACCTTTAGCATTTAAATAACACATAAATCAACACAATGAATCAAGTAAATAAATAAGATGTATGCACCCTAATTAAAATTGTTTATCTAATTTCTTAGTTTTCGATTATTCGGCGGCCGCCCAAAGTTCCTCCGTTGGCTCCTCGTATTTCCACCACGATATCGAATTAAAAATCCCAAAATTATTTAAGCACATTAATCATCGAAATTATTTTCCCTCGAAAATGTATTTATTTCGGACTTAGGATAAAATTCCTCGTTCTTTGAAAAGTTTCTAAATTAATTAAATAACTCCCCAAAATTAAATCATTGGCCCAAGATTAATTATTTTTCTTAGCCAACCTTATTTCTCCAATTTTATTTGATAAGGCCCAACTTAAATAAAAAGCCCAAAACTTATACTCCTACCCATCTTAGAGTCATTAACAGAAGAAGTGCCCACATTAACATATCCCATATCTGATTCAATCCAATGTTGCCATCGCTGATCATTCCCATCCTCCACATCTCTCTCTCTCTCTCTCTCTCTCTCTCTCTCACACACACACACACACAAAACACAATTGAGGAAATTCTCAAATTCCCGTCGCCTTCCCGATTCACTCCACAACGCCGGCCGCTGCTCGCCGAGAAGATATGACGCTGCTGCTACGGTGTTTTCGGCGTAGTCGTCGGGTCACCCTTCGCCCGCCTCCGCCGCTGCAGCGAGAGGGGTGGTCGCCGTTCGGTCTCTGCTGTCGTCGTCGTGTCCTCCCGGCGAGTAGTCATCGATTCCGGATGAGGGAGTGCTGCCTCCGTCGCACCGCAGGCATCACTGTCGTCTCCTCCTCCGCCGCAACCAGCGCCGCCATCGGTCAGTCCCTTCCGCGATTCGCGCCGTTGCTATGCTCCGTAACTTCTCCTGTGATGAGGACGAGCTCCTCCGCCGCCGATCCGCCTGGGTTTGAGAGCAGCCGCTGCCATCCGTCCAATCCCGCCATCATTCATTACCGAACCAACCCCGAAACATCCCGAAACCAACCCGAACAGCCCTGCACAACCTCGAAAGATAAGTTCTCTTTACCAAATTATGTTCTTTTGCGTTTTCGATTAATTGTCGTGGGGTGTTCAGTTGTATTGTTCGGTTCATTGTTGAATATTGATTATGTAAGTGTGCGAGGTTGATGTATGGGTATACTATGCTTATGAACTGTAATTGATTGATTGAAAATGAGTATATCTTGAACAGATTTTGAGAAAACAACCGATAGCTCCCTCCTTCTAGTTGGGTTCTCGGTTTCTTGAATCTGATTGAGAAGAGTATGTCTTGTGTTCTTGTTACAGAGAAACAAAATAGGAGAAAACTGATTTGTGAAAGGAATATTATAGAGAGGAGGTGGTTGATAGATATGGGAGAGATTCATGGAGTGGGGGCGGTTTCAACGTGAGGAAGGAGAGGAAAGATTTGTTTTCCCTTTTTTATGTGATATTCGTTAACTTAATTATTTTTAAATTTATTTGCAGATCACGGAGGAGGAAGATTTCTATGAAATCTTTATTTAAAATTTGAATTAAGGAATAAGTGGTGACCAAGTCAACTAGGAAAAGATTTAATTAGATTAATTTGATTTTGATTTTTTTTTCTCTCCTTTTTTCGGGGTGTTACAATCTACCCATATTAACAAAAATTTCATCCCGAAATTTGCTTACGTCCTTCGAATATAGAATTTCTCCATCATCCTGTCTTCCAATTTCCAAGCACCCTCCTTATGTTGTTTAATTAACTACTATAGTTGAAAGCCGTATCTTCATAATATTCCTTGATGTCATAATGACCATCCTCGTAGAACATTGGTATCATCCTCGTGCTCCTTAGCAGGGTATGAAGATAATCTCCATCGTGTTGCAACTTTCTTGGTTACGCAAGATTACACTATACTAATTTAAATCGTGAGTATGATCGCTCGCCGTTGCATAAAATATCACTTAGCATCAGCTCTTCTTGTCTCCACCTTGACTTAAGGGTTTGCCCTAAACTTTCATATTCTCGTTTGTTTTCGTCACTCGGGAAAGTGATAGATTATCTCAACTTAAAACTACGGTTCGTGCGTATTCAATCTAGCCTACAACATAAACACTCTACATCTACCACAATTAACGCCATTCATACCACAAGATAAACACACAACATTTTGACATCCCATAGCTAAACACTTTCGCACTTCACATTTCTTTTCAAAACTTTTTGACACAAAAGTTTTCTTCACACTTTCACACTTTCCTCAAAAATTTTCAACATCTCACTTTTAAAGTAAAAGTTTTGACTCAAAACTAAAACGTACTTTTGCATCAACTTTCATCGTTCGTATAAAACACTCCATAGAATAATGCAATATACTTTGCACCTCATAACGTCACACTTCCATAGCTCAATTTTACAACGAAAAAGTTAAAACTATTTTTCTTGAAACTCAAAATTTTTTGAACAATTCATAAACACAACATTTCCTTTCATCAAATCTTTTCATAAAAGATAAGTCACCCCATTGCATAAATATCGCAAAACATACATATATTTTTTTTATAACCATAGCTCATCTATCCCATTGTAAAACATACTTTGTTTTAATAACTATAGTTCTTCTATCCCATTGTAAAACATACTCTTTTTTTTCATAACCATAGCTTCTCATCTCCTTTCCTGAAAACTTTCTCATAAAATTTTTCATAAAATAAATTACCTCTTTCTTGCTTGAGCGTGGCGAAGCGGGATGTTGAGCCTTCAATACACAATTATTATTTTATCTTCTTTTACTTTATTTTATTTATTATTTTAGTCTAGCGAAACAAGTCTAGACCAAGACTGAAAAAGACTATCGGCTCCAGAGCGGAAAGAAAAATCGCTCTGATACCACTTTGTCGCGCCCGCATTTTCTAAGGATATAAAACACGGTTGATTGCGACTAGGGAGGATTAAAGTCCAGAGGATTGCGACTAGCGGGGAAGAAAGGGGAAAACAACACAACTCGACAGTAGTACGAAACAAATGGGAATAGCTCAAATAAAATCAGAGTATCTCAACAATCAACAACTCAAAAATGAATATTATGTCAGCAATACAAGAACTCAAAAGAAGGACAACTACTTAGCGGAAGCATTTGAGAGAAGGAATATGCCACGTGTGAAGACATGACACATTCTACACATTTAAATTTCTTCAACGGTCTTGCTCAACACCCACCACACCCGCCACGCTCAACCTGCACATTTTTAAAAAGAAAATGCAGGGCAGAGTAGTACTTGATGCACTCAGTGGACTCATGCCGAAAATATTTTATAAAAAAGTATTTATCATGCCACCATTGAGTGACCTTGGTGTTTTAACTTTAGAAATCGCCCAAGACACTAAAATCATTTCCATCGTAAAACTCGTGACTGCAGTCATTTTCCATAGATGTCTACCATATCTGATCCATTGATGACAAGGAACGTGGCCACATTCCAAGTCACTACACCGACCAACTCGAAGAGATAGCGCACGATCTCCATAGGTGTACACTAGCCTGAACGGGGACTCACTCCCTAGACAGACCCGAATTTGATTATCCAATGATGGCAAAAGTCACATCAGATAGGTTCCATAGAATAAAACAAAACACGGCATGACAAATATTCATATCATTTTCACATAAAAATATACTTAGGGCATTGCCCTTATTTAAAAAGAAAGCCCACGGTAAAAGTTTAGTTCGAAAAGATCACAGTAAAACTTTAGTTCAAAAGCCAACCTCAAGTTCTTAATCCGAAATTATTTCATTTCTCTTGATATCACGTCTCGCTTGCAAGGAATCACCTTTAGCATTTAAATAACACATAAATCAACACAATGAATCAAGTAAATAAATAAGATGCATGCACCCTAATTAAAATCGTTTATCTCGTTTCTCGGTTTTCGATTATTCCGCGGTCACCCAAAGTTCCTCCGTTGGCTCCTCGTATTTCCACCACGATATCGAATTAAAAATCCCAAAATTATTTAAGCACATTAATCATCGAAATTATTTTCCCTCGAAAATGCATTTATTTCGGACTTAGGATAAAATTCCTCGTTCTTTGAAAAGTGTCTAAATTAATTAAATAACTCCCCAATATATGATGTAAAACAAAGAAGAAGAAAAAAGTTGAGGATCAAGATTTGAATTGCTCTATGCAAAAAACCTTTAGGTTGAACCTATGTTGCCAAATTATGCAGGCAGGCAGGCACTAAATATGAAACACAATGCTATAAGTTACAACAGTTTCACAAGGCCTTAAACACGACGTTCGGGAGTCGACACCAAAGAGGTGCAAGCCACCTCGGGCACACTAGTTTGGGAAGAAAATCCAAGAGCTTTGCCCATTCTTTATGCGATAACAAACAACAATATAAGCGTTACCGCTGTCAGTTGGACAATGGAGGGAAGTCGTCTTCATCCTTGAGTCGGTATGAAGACCTCGACGCAATCCTACAAGCAACGAAGCAACGCAAATTGCTTAAATACAAGACGAGCAGGCAATATCATCGTCACCAAACATGAGTTGGGACTGAATTTTTACCGATCCTGCTCACTGCTTAGTGCAGTTTGCGTCTTGTGCGCCCCAGACAGAGTTCTGGGAGACGAAGAGACTGCTCTTTGTAGCCAACTGTTTTCTGACCCGGGTGGATGTCCAACAAACTCAACTTCAGTGCCCTCCCGGTGGATGAGCGAGCCATTTGCGTTAGGATGCCCGTACTGATGAAGAGGGTAGCTGTCGGACGAGCTAGCACCAGAGGCTACAGCTTTGTGGGCCCCAGACGGAGTTCTGGGAGACGAAGAGACTGTTCTTTGTGGCCAACTATTTTCTGACCCGGGTGGATGTCCAACCAGCTCAACTTCAGTGCCCTCCCGGTAGATGAGCGAGCCATTTGCACTAGGATGCCCGTACTGATGAGGAGGGAAGTTGTCGGACGAGCTACCACCAGAAGCTACAGCTTTGTCAACGGGCTGTGAGAGCTCGTGGCTGCTTCTGTCTAGCATATTTGGCTCCGGAAAGCTCATATTTCGCCAGTTGTGATGACGTGTGGATCCTGACGGTGCCTGGATACTTTCTTTCTGAACCGGAAATCTATTACCATGAGGCGACGTATTCTACAAACATCACAAAGTAAAAGGGCAATAATTATATACGCAAAGATCATATTTTGCAAAAATAATAGATCACCCTACCATATATGGCAAATATGTTCCCGTCCCGCGGTGTTTTGGCACATCCTCCCATGGAAATGGGACAGCTGGCAAAAGTACGGGTTGTATGCCATAGATAACCGGACTATGATGAAAGCCACTGTGATGATGGGAGAAACTGTTCTGATTATAATGTAATACAGGGAAACCTTCCCACGGGTAGGTAGGTCTTGGCAAAGGATGCACGGGCAAAGGATGCACACCTAAGCCATTTTCATAGCACCATCGACCATATTGCAAATGTCGAATGCAACAATCATAATCCCCCGTAAGATCCATTGAATTTAATGATTCGGCCAATCCACTCATACTTGCGCGACACTGGTCCGTTACCACATGATTAGAATCCCTCAGTTCAGCTGAAAACACTGTGTTGCAATTGTCAACTGACATGTTTTCTTCACGACTGCCAACAGTAGAAACTCCTCCTTCACCGGTTCCTGAAAAGGCTGATAAAGAAGCATTCTTTCCAACATCCAACTTATATGAATCTATGATTCCATTGACACTCTCTTCTGCCCTTGGAGTTTGAGAACCCAAATCAATGTCTAATGTCTTTTGAATCCCCTGAGGAAAATCTTCGGACATTTTACCCGAACTAGGCTGCCAAGCTGCAGTTGATACGGCATACGCCTCTATGTATTCGTCAAAATTGTCAGTTCTACAAATCCCTTGATAGGGAACAACAGATACAGCTCTGTTGCTTATTAGCAATTTGTCGAAATCCTGAATATCAGGCCTTTGTCCACCTCCATGTCTTGCCATGGTGTTTGCGAAGAACTTTGTAAGCTCGTTAGCAATGGAATCTTGAGGCTGTAGTAGTATCCTTGCAAGTTTTCTAGCTGCATAGGAGAAGGCACTGCGTATCCGGTACAAGTTCCCTTTACAAAACACATATTTTTACAAAAAGAGACGTCAAATTCTACATACGAACCAATTCATATCCAGATACAACTCATGCAGTCGATGTTTATACATTAAAATAGTAGACAGATGTATGTATATTATAGACTACTCAAAAGCGTATAATTCTATCCAAATGCAGTAAAAAACGATGCATACCTTTGCTGACACTACGCCCAAGATTATTCAAATCTTTCAGTGGATCAACTATATTAAGATGCTTCTTCGGAAACACAAGTGGAGTTTTGTCACCAACTCTAGAGGGAACTGAAAACATGCGGATACAATTATTCAGGAAATCATTGCTCAGCAATAAATGTTTGTCACTATCTTCTGGGATCTCAACTGCAAACAGAGAACACAAGAATAAGTTAAATTTCAGCCATCCCATAATGCAACTATGTGATTCCAATTAATAAAAAAAATGCTCACCAACAAAATCTGGCAGTGAAGAAAGGCGAACTACGCCAGTATCCCAGTCAAATTTGCTGAAACAGTCCAGAAACTTGTATAGAACCTGAAGTAGAATATGCTTTTGTTATGTTTATTAAGTCAAGGGAAAACAAAGAAATGGATTGTACTTAGGAGGACTCACGGCTAAAGGTCCCTCTAGAGCTGAGTGATACAGATTGAAAATGTAAAGCACGAGCGTCTCCAAGGCATAAGTAGAAATCAACCCATGATGAGCACCAAGAATACGACTTTCGTAGTAGCACCATGCCTTGATCAAGATAATACTGCGCTTGAACAGATGGTCTCGGCCAATCAGACGATCAACCTGAAAATGAAAGAAATTGCATCATAACTGTTGTCAAGATTTCTGATCAAGGAATAAAATAAGTCAATACACATAATTTACCTGCTCGAGGAAGCATAAAGTACACAGGCCCCCAATTTGATTAACCGATATGTCCACAACAATATCCTGAACAATACATTTCACAAGCTTAACCTGCCACATAAGAAAGCTGCTTCATTAAGCCAAACTAAACAAACTTCCATAAATTTCAAGTGATTTAAGCAGGCCCCTTTGAATTAATATCCAAACTTTTATCAGCAAAACGAATGCCCAATGACATTGATAGAGTAACCTCCATCTCCAGAGCCACACCACTAAGACCTAAGTTATCATTATGCCATATAACTCAAAATGATAGATTAATTAGATTCTAGAGGTTTTTCACAAGAAGGGTTTCATGACCTCTCTGAAACATCTATCAGCCATGGAACAAGATGGTGGAACCAGAATATTCTTAATTATGAAATAGACAGTATTTATTACTCCCTCTGTCCCTACTAAGATGACACATTTTTTTCGCACTTGTTTTGAAAAAATGATGATAAATAGTTAAAATAGAGAAAAAATAAAGCAAGTTAGAGAATATTGTAGAAGACACTATCTTCTATATTATTATCTTTTTTACTTTATTTTCTCTCCACTTTAACTATTTATTATCATTTTTCCAAAACATGTGAAAAAAAGGAACGTGTCCTTATCTGGGACGGAGAGAGTATCTAATTAAGTATCTTTACTCATAAAAAAGTAAGCGTACCTCAGCGCGGATGAGTTGAACATCCTTTACTACGAACTCAGCATCTGTATTTGCTTCTTGTTCTTTTAATACAGATCTCATTTTATCTGCCAAAGTATCTTCGACATGTGCGCCCCCAAAGGCGGTTAAATCAATGTCTCCGTCTGGAAGATATGTTTTTAGTGGCACGGATCCATACGGGAAGACCTGCAAAAAGTTCAAAATTTATCGAACAAATAAAAATATAAGAGTTTGGGGCAAAAAAGAAAGACTATTTGATAGGAATTCCTCTCAACGAACCCATTCCATTTTGTACAAATATTATACTCCTTAGGCTCGTTATAACTTTAGCTTGAACAATATGTTTAGAGTGGAAGTAAACATGAGAAAAGTAATTTTTTTTCCTACCATTTAGGGAAATTAAACAGTATTGAACAGTAATAGTTTATGAACTAAGTCCCCACGACTCCTTTAGGTTATAAGTATCAGATATTTTAAATGGAATAAATTCATTAACAAAGTTATTAAATGGTTATTATTGTTATTTTTTGATAATACCTTCCTCATATGTGCTAACACATGTCTAAAGTAAACTTATAACAAACATAAATTCCAACACAGGAGCAATATATTAAGAAAGTGCGGAATATAGATTTTTGATATCCATATAATTAATTACAAATTAGTATGTGTTATCATATATGTTCATAAAAGGAAATGGCTTTGTCGATAAATGCATGTAACAACAAAGTTAAATGGATTTAGAATAGCCTTAAAGCAACTAAACAACAGAAGAAAACTATCAAAACATCTTTTGCCAATTACGTCTAAACACAACAAGTCTCCCAAATCCCATATCAAAATGAAAGATGTGTTGACCAATTGATAAATCTTTTTTATGTTGGACACAATAAATAGAGAACTTTCCTAGATATCAAACATGTGTCAAGAAAAAAACTATTTGTCGCACATCGTCAACTTTTTCCATATATTGTTTAGCCTTAATTAAAAGATTTATCGATAAATGCATATAACGAAAAAGTTGTGTGAATTTAGAATAACCTTTATAGCAACTAAACAACGGGAAAACATATCAGTGCATATTTAGCCAATTATCCCTAAGCCCTAAACACAATAAGTCTCCCATATCCAGATAACGACACGTGGACTAATTTGATAAATCTTTCCTATGTCGGAGCCAGCAAACAACTACTTCCTAATTAATACCTCCAAAAAAACCCTTCTATCTCAGATCCCCAACTTCCTTTCAGATATATACGCATTGCACAGCATTAATTACGCAAGAGAAAAAACCGGAACGATCGCACCTACATTTTCCATAAATGCTATCCTCGTATACAAATCAAATCATATTATATCCATGCATGCAAACCAAATTAGAACATCAAAGAATGCATGGTGAAATCACCATTGATCCATGCTACGCATCACACAGACACAAAAATTCCATAGCACACAATTAGAGTGCGGCTACCTGCCATCAACAAATGCAAGATTTCATCTTGCAATCAGTGTAACTGTCACCTACCATTCTAACCACGAGATTTCTCTTCAGGAAATCACCATATGTTGATAACATAGCATACGTAGAGAGGCCCTTCTAAACATAAGATTTGCAATCGAGCCAACACCATGAGCAATGACATAGCATACATAGAGAGCCGTTAAACTACCATCCTAAAATCTAAACGCAAGAATTCCCATCGAGCAATCACCATAAGTCACAATAAATCATATATAGAGAGCCACTAATCTACCATTCTAAACCCTAAACAGGAGACTTCTCACCGAGTAATCACCATAAGTCAGTAAACGTAGCATATTTTTTAGTGCCTAACATCTTTAGATGCAAGAATCCTCATCAAACAATCACCATGTGCATCATAATACAGCATATATATTTGTCAAAACCAGTGGCAAAACATAGGCATAAAATGTATGCAAACAAACATAATCATTCACAGAAAATGAACATGAAAACTTAATAATTCACCTCAGCGCCAACACAATCCCTGAATAATCTCTGAATATAATCAACCACCTCTTTTCTTCTCTCCTCTGACACAGGAGTGGGTTGTGCCTTTCCAATTATCTCAGCCGCGGCTCTCTCAGCCACCGCCCAATTTTCCGCCCCAATCTCCAACCGGTTCGGCTCAGCGAATGGAGGTGAATGTGAAGCCATCTCCGCTACTCCGCCGCCAACCGGAAGACCACCCATTTAATCTCAATAAAAACTTAATCTTTTCACTTCAGCAATTCATACACATCCAATAATTCCAACCCAATTCACACATATCACAACATAAACAACATTCGATCATGAAAAAAATAACAAGAAAAAAATACAAATTAAAAGCACAAAAAAGATGCTCCCTTTTCCACTCACTGAGCGAAATGGGAAAAAGGGATTGGACTAAAGAGGGAAAAAAAGATGCCCAGAAACCGATTGGGAGTTTTCCGCAGAGTTTTTAAAATGGAAAGGAGTGTTTGAAAAAACAAGAAACAGCAGTGAAAAAATCTGTAGGAATTTGGTTTTGGATTTTGACTTTGTTCATTTATATATAGCAAAAGCAAATGGAACTGCAGATCATTTCAAAACCAATTACATTAATTTTTCATGATTATTTACCACTGATTACGCTGCTCTTAATTTTTTCCTCTATTGTCTTAATTTTTCATTAATAGATTTGAGGTAATTTACTTTTACTAACCCTAGTTTGATGGCTCCAACTTTTCAACATTCTGCAATCGCTTATAAATTCATTTTGCCTTTTTTATCTTATTTTTAATCCTAAAAATTAATCTTTAGGCTATTCTTTTGACTTTTTAAATTATTAGATTTGACGGGATGGATAATGATTAATGATGTCACAGCATAAATAAATTATGAATGTTAAATTTAGTAAATTAGTTAACAGAAATTCTTAATTCTGGCAAGTGGAGTCGTAAATTTTAAATTTTACACTGACTTATTTGTTGGCTCGGACTTCAAAATTATGAGTAGTTAGAAATTATAATGAATTGATTCTAGTAACATTAATTCAATAAGTTAAATTATAGAGTAAAAATACGTAAAAGGGACCTTAACAATAAGGTTGAATCTTTACTGTCTTTAGAAAAGACAAATATTATGGGAATTTTTTGAATTTTGCACTTTTTCAACAAATATTTAAAATAAAATACCCTCAAATTCATAAGAGGCATTTTTTACTGCATTTGGATAGAATTATACGCTTTTGAGTAGTCTATAATATACATACATCTGTCTACTATTTTAATGTATAAACATCGACTTTAACATTAAGGTTGAATCTTTACGCATTTGGATAGAATTATACGCTTTTGAGTAAGAGGCATTTTTTATACATTTTTAATAAATGTTTTGACTAATATACTTTCTTTCTTCTTACCTTTATTTTACATTTTTCTGTCTTTTTATTATTTTTTAAAAATATTGTAATTTTTTGATTTTGTCAGTGTCTAAATACCGGAAATGATATTTGGTTTAATATTTTGTATTTGATTTAATATTCATGCAAATTTATGCTTCAGTCTTTGCACACTTCCTTTAATTGGTTTTTGTTTCATCCCGACTCACCACATTTTTTACGTTAATTGCTTTCTTCATCCATCCTCAAATAATAGATTAATTAATTTTAGAGTACTTTGTTTCTCAAAACTAGACCAAGTCTAAATATATAATTTTCATTTTTTTATTGTTTATTACCAAAATATCTCCGTAAGCCACACAAAGAGTATAGGCCATGTTTGGTTGCCAGGATTATGTCTGGGAAAGTAATCTGATTCCTTAAATTTTAAATTCATGTGTTTGTTTCCGTTTTTAATTAAATTGGGAAAGTAATCAAAATCCTGAAACAAGGAAAGTTAGTACAACTTTCCAGGATTCTGAATCCTAACTTTTCTTAGTTATTCTTTTTCCCAGTTTTAGGATTCTTACATATTTAATGCAATATAGTATAGTTTTATTATTATTATTATTATTATTATTATTACTATTATTATTATTATTATTACTATTATTACTATTATCATCATCATCATCATCATCATCATCATCATCATCATCATCATCATCATCATCATCTTCGTCGTCGTCGTCGTCGTCATTATTATTATTTATTACAATATTTTAAAAATAATTTAAAAGTATAAACCATACTTAATTTCAGGATAATAAATAACTATAATTCAAATTATCATAATTATAACTATATTATTAATATTTATATTTAATTTTTATTATCATAATAATAATAATTTATTAAATAATTAAAATATAATTATAATTATATAATAATATAATAATTATTACTTTATAAATTAGTAATTAACAATAAAATTGTAGTAAAATTTTAAATTATAAAATTTATTCAATTAAAAATTTAGTAAATATAATAATAATAATAATAATAATAATAATAATAATAATAATAATAATCTTATTTATTATTATATTATTATATATTATGATGTATAATCTATATTTAAACTATCCATCGTAATAATAAATAAAATAATATAATTATTATCATTTGCAATTAATAATTTATTAAATAATATGTATTATTATTTTTTATAAATAAAAAATGATAAGTATATTTTTAGTTTAGTGTTTAAATCAAATATAAACTTTAAAATCTTGATATTTTCCAAACACGGGAAAGTAAAGTTATTAGGAATCATATTCACGGGATTCATTTTCCCAGTAATCATTTTACTTGCCAATTTTACTTTCCCGCCAACCAAACATGGCCATAGTGGTATATTTTCACATTCTAAATAAATAACATACCACGTACTTATAGATATACTTCATTCGTTTATAAAATAATACTTCACTCGTCTCATAAAAATAGGTTAATCGAGGATGACATGAATTTTAATAAGTAATGATAAATTAAGAGAGAAGGAGAAAAGGTAGTTCAAATAATATAGTAGATGATAGAACACATAAATTATAAAATAAAAAGAGAAAAAAGATTTCTATAAATGAATATGAATTACTTTTATGAGACAGACGGAAATGAAAATTTAGTCTATTACTATGAGACAGAAAGAATATCACATTTAGTCATTTTAGAACATCCACATATTAATAAACAACACGCTCCATTAAATCATTGTACTCACGTTCCATTATGAAATTTGTTTCCTTCATTTTTATTTACCCATCCTTAGCATTTATTAAAATCAAGTCAAAATAGAGTTTAATTTTTGAACAGAGAAAGTGCTTAGTAAATATCACATGTACATGCAGTACAAACTTAACATAACCTAAAAAAGCCTATATGATCACTATTCCTCCACTACGGAAATGTCACGATTTAACTTAACACCAATTTTAAGAGTGCTAAGTCTATTTATTAAAAAGAGTAAATAAAATACAGTAACATATTTAATAGTGTCCAACCTAAAAAAATATGAGTTATTTATTAGCAAATGGAGAGAGTGCTAGTTTTATAATTTTGTTTTGTAAATAACACAAAGACATTAGACATTTGAAGTTTTACAGCAAAAATAATTAGAACCGTATAATATATAATGATTTTAACGATAAAAATTATTTGTAATAAAGAAATGAAGCACATATATTTGTATTTCTTAAATAAATAATCTAATTCTAGCATTCAAAATTAGTGTGCAATTAGCGTTGACCGTTAGTTTTTTGACAGAATCGTCAAAAAAAGACTACTTCGTCAACATTTTCATTTATTATGGACCTGTTTTTCAAAAAGTGAATATTTTGAACAAAATTCATATTTTGATCGTATATTCAGGACCAAAATTAACATTTATTATATAGATAATTATTGCCGAACGAACATCAATCATATTGGACCTAAGCCCATTGAATAAGCAAAATTTGGCACATGTATAAACAAGAACCAAATAAATACGAAGGTACTCAAGTCTTATTTATAGGAAGGCATATGGGCGGTATGAATAGAGATAGTACTTTCTTAGGGATGGGGTCGTCTTATATTGCTTATAACATTATAATTTAAAATTAAGATCAAATTTCTATCCTTAGATTTTGAAGTGAGTGGGTGAGATTAAATTTTATGAATTTCAATAAATAGTAGACAAAATATCAACAAAATGGCAAGATCGTCATTCTGTTATCATAACATAAATTTCGTGTTTTTTTTATATCAACGTAGTGTATTACAAATATCAACACAATGACATGAGTATTTCAACACAAGTATACGAAAATATCAACACAATTTTATTGTGATTTTACATGCATTATATTTTTACACGAAAATTTGATTATCAACATATACGAAAACTGAAATAAAAATCATCAAATTTCATCATCTGAACGTCGTCGGAACATATGCAATTGAGATCTAGTTAGAATCCTTATAAAATTACCTTTAATTTGATATATTTTTTGCGAAAAAAATAATTTTAAATCAAGAAAGTTACGTGAAGTTAAAGTTTTAAGATAATTTTAATAAGAGAGATTGACATTAATACCCTTTAATATTATTTAATAATTATTTAAATTTTAAATGTAATCCACTTGACATTATATCAACCACTAGATCTACTAATCTAATGGTTAAAAATTGATCTTAATTTTGGATCGCTAATTAGTTAGCAATTGATCACATCCCCTTTCTTAAGCACATATATTTATTTATACTCTCTTCGTCTGTAATTTATAATCACTTAAATGTTAATTTTAAGAAATAAGAAGAAAATAGGTGGAAAAAAATCAGTGTGAGTCTACTTTTTGAAGGGGTTGGCAGCGGAAGCATACATAAATCAATTACATAATAATTCTGATCTATTTAGCATATTATTTTGACAAATTCTATTCGCGCAATTATCACATGTATCATGCTCATAACTTGAATTAAATCACGCTTTAAGTATAATTGAAACCTAAAACATGCTTTCTACGGATTAGCCATTTTACCTTGAAGATTCTCCAAATAATCGAAGATAGCTAGCGCCTTCTCTACGTGAAGATCTTGAGTACTAAACCACGGATCTTCTGACTGGTTCCCGGACTGTACGCTGATATCAGTATGGGCTGATCTCGCCAGAATACTATGACTTAAATAAAGAAGACATAAATCCTATCTCACGGAGGAGAAAAAGTCGTCCCTCACAGTGTAGGAGAGGGGAACGAAAATTTTGAGTAAAAAATTAAGTGTGTATTCTGTCTCCTTTATTCTCCTATTTATTTTAAATCACATATTGGGCTTGGTCAGGGATCTATGGAAGGTTTTGGATATGGCATCCCGCAATTAGCTTTTTACTAATTAAATTGAACCCACAATTTAATACAAGCTTATATTGGAATATTACGAGCAGCCACTACAGAAGTAATATTGCACTACCCATCCGAATCCGAAATTATAAGTAATCCTGGTTTCCATTTGTTTGTCGTTCATTTCCCGTGCTTAAAATAGAAACATCCATTAATTAATTAGTGTCTGCTATGAACTTAATTAATTAACATCTTATTAATTCCAAGAGTGGACTTAACAAGAAACGTTTATTTATTATTCATAGAGTAATCAAACTCCAGCTAGCTAGGTTCCGAATAATAAAGCATTGTTTCAAGCTCCTCTTGAGGACGTTATCAAACGAGACTCACCTCACGCACGATTCAATATAATAGCAATCCTAGCACCGCTAGATATTAATCACCACTTCCCATTGGTATCGGGTTGCGAAAAACCCGTACCATTTGGTAAGTCAAAGTAGTGCATAATCAATACCGTATGCTCAATGCTAACTTACATTGATTAAGAAATAAATAATTATCAAGAGCTCGTCTTTCAGTAGATAGCATAAAGACTTGTCTCGCTTTTAGATCTAATTCAGTGCTCTACCACACCAATGTCATCTTATTTCAGTAAGGCTTAGAAATATGCGGACTGACATTGCAACCTTTCACGATGGGTAGTCTAGGCCTATCTGGGTTGTGAAATTTTTATTTTTCTTTGTTCAGAACTGACCGTGTTACCTTAATGTGGACGACGCCCACAACCGGTCTACTAAAACAAAGACTTAGACTTTGTTAAGTTACTTATACATTTAAACATGCAATAAACATCCATTAAATGTAAAACATAACAATATTATGACAAAAATAATCTGTTTCATTCATTGGAAAATAAAATAAGAGTTTTTACTGTATTCAATCACTCGAAAGGTTATTTCTAATATACAAACTCTAACAATCTCCCACTTATACTCAAAACAGCTTTCGAGTATACAAAATAAATGTGCAGTACGACTGTTTCATTTCTTAGAAAATAAAATAAGAGTTTTTACAAGATTCAATCACTCGAAAGGTGATTTCTAGTATACAAACTCTAACAATCTCCCACTTATACTCAAAACAGCTTTCGAGTATACAAAATAAATGTGCACTACGTCTAATTCTCCCACTTATACTGAAAGTGAGTTGAGGTCTTGAGCGAGTCGAACTCTCATCCCTTCAACATGGCGCTCGAACGGTTTCACCGCCAATGCCTTTGTAAAAGGATCTGCCGGTTGTTGTCTGACGCAATCTTGACCACTTGTATGTCTCCTCTCTGCACTATATCTCTAATGATATGATACTTCCTCTCTATGTGTTTGCTCGCTTTGTGAGCCCGTGGTTCTTTCGAGTTTGCCACAGCACCTGAATTGTCACAATAAATGGTGATGCTCTTGGGTATATTCGTAACCACACCTAAGTCCAAAAGGAAGTTTTTGAGCCATACAACCTCATTTGCAGCTTCTGAAGCGGCCACATATTTGGCTTCCATGGTAGAGTCCGCGATGGATTTCTGCTTCACACTCTTCTAAATTACGGCACCACCTCCTAAGGTGAACACATATCCAGAAGTAGATTTTCTCGAGTCCTGATCAACTTGAAAATCTGAGTCAGTATATCCCAAAGGACAGAGCTCAGCTGCATTGTAAACTAAAGCATAGTCCTTAGTCCGTTTAAGGTCAGTATGTTCTTTACGGCAGTCAAATGTCCTTGGTCCTGGTTCAACTGATATCTTGCCACCATGCCAACAGCAAAGCAAATATCAGGTCCTGTACAAAGCATAGCATACATGAGACTACCAACTGCCGAAGCATATGGTATTCTTCTCATCTCTTCTATCTCAGACGGTGTTTGAGGACACATCTCTTGGGATAGATGGATGACATGTCTAAAAGGTAAGAAACATTTCTTGGCATCTTGCATGCTAAAGCGACCAAGTACAATGTCGATGTAAGGTTCTTGAGATAAGCACAACGTTCTCTTCTCACGATTCCGAAGAACCTTGATGCCGAGAATGTGTCCCGCGTCTCCCATATCTTTCATCTCGAATTGGTTCGACAACCAAGTTCGTACTGATGACAACATCTTTTTATTGTTTCCAATTAGAAGAATGTCATCTACATATAAAACTTAGAACACAACATTTCCCTTTTTCAACCTTCTTGTACACACAGCTTTCATTTGGGCACTTTTCAAATCCAAACTTATGAACAGTTTGATCGAAACACTGGTTCCATGATCTAGATGCTTGCTTTAGACCATAAATGGTCTTCTTAAGTTTCCAAACCATGTGTTCCTTGCCCTTCACGGCGTATCCTTCGGGTTGTTCTATGTAGATGGTCTCCTCAAGACTACCGTTCAAGAACACAGTCTTAACGTTCATCTGTCATACATCCCAATCCATGTAAGCTGCTATAGACAGAAGTATCCAGATCGATTTGAGCATGTACACCGGGGAGAAGGTCTCGTCATAATCGACACCTTCCTTTTGGGTATACCCCTTAGCCACTAGTTTTGCCTTAAAGACTTTAACTCGTTCATCAGGTCCACGTTTACGTTTGTATATCCATTTACTCCTAATGGTAGTACAGCCTTTGGGTAGGACGGACAAATCGTAGATGTCTTTGTCTATCATAGATTGTAGTTCCGAATCCATTGCTTTCACCCATTTGCAATGATCGACATCCACCTGCGCTTCTGCAAAATTCCAGGGATCTAATACATTGCTGTCTGGGGAGTGATCCATAGATTCCCACTGCGATGCGGCACTACAACACTTGGAGTAGAAGTTGAAATTTTGGGAATTGTTTGTACACTTGGTACGGGTTCTTGGTTAATGGAACTTGTGACAGAAGTTAGATCGTCAAGAGCCACTTTTCTGCAGGGTTTATGATTCATTATAAAGTCTTCCTCTAAAAATGTCGCGTGAGTGCTCACGATGACTTTCTTATCTCAAAGACTTTAGAATTCATAAGCTTTCGATCCTTTAGGGTATCCTATAAACAAACATACCTCCGTCCTAGATTCCGGCTTAGTTGGATGTTCGAGATTGGGCTTGCGCCCAGTCCACAACTCATACGGAGTAGTAGGAACAGATTTTGATGGTAAATGTCTAAAATATGACTTCCAGAAAGCAATGCATGTCCCCAAAACGAAATAGGTAGCCGTGCATAACTCATCATCGATCGGACCATGTTTAATAAGGTCCAATTCCTTCTTTCAACTACATCATTCTATTGGGGTGTGCCCGGTGCAGTCAATTGGGATTCAATTTCCTCTACTGACAAGTAGTCCAAAAACTCGACACTTAGGTATTCGCCTCCGCTATCGGATCGCAGGCTCTTGATATGTTTTCCATGATGTGTCTCCGCATAGGCTTTGAATTCTTTAACTTGTCAAAAGATTCAGACTTGAAACGCATCAAATAAACGTCCGACTTTTACAAAATCATCTATAAAAGTGATCAAATATCGATAGCCACCTCTTGCCTCGGTTTACATTGGTCCACAAATGTCAGTATGAACGAGCTCTAATACTTCCTTGGCCCTATTACCTATCACCCTAAAAGGTCTCTTAGTCATCTTGCATTCTAAGCAGGATTCGCTCGTTGAGAATGGCTCATTCTCTAGACCTTTAATAAGGTCTTGGTCCACAAGAGAATGGATCTTTCTTTCGTTGGCATTACCAAGTCTAAGGTGCCATAAGTACGTTTCGTTCATTGAACTTGAAGGTTCTTTCCTTTTTCTTGAAATTTTTGATGTTGCATTGAGTTCTGATTTGCGATCATTAAATTGTGTAGATGTGATTGTGTACAAATTGTTTTCCATGATACCACGACAGATATAAGAACCATATTTCTTAATAACATAATTGTCATTAAAAGAAATCAAATATCCATCAAAAACTAATTTAGAAACTGAAATTAAATTTCTTCTAAAAGAAGATCTCATTCGCCTTATGCCACCGTTTATGTGCATCTCGGACTGCTTGCGCGGCATTGGCCGCCGGCGTAGGAGGTCGTGGAGCAGTGAGCACAAACTTGTACTCATCGACTGTGAGAACGATGTCCAAATTTTGTTTCCATTCTATGTAATTTTGGCCCTCGAGTTTGTTTTTTTAAAGAATTGTAGAAAGAGGATTGAATGACATTTTGACGATTTAGGTTGCACTGTAAAACATAAGATTTACTATTTGTCATAAACTTATGTAATGAAATTGAAGAGATTAACCATAGAACTTTTTAAAATCTTACAACTATAAAATTAAAATTTTGTACCCTCAAGTAGAGGTCAATACGCATTAAAATTTTAGCATTTTTACTGGTCACAACACTGACGAATAGTCCAGAGACCGTAGCACGGCATGGCCGCCAAATGTTGCCTAAGCAGGACCATCAGATTCAGCATTACAGAATCTCATTTCTACAACACACTCTCATAACAATGCTCATGTGTTGATAACAAAACCTAGTTCTCTCATAAATTCTGTTTGGACTTCTGAAACTTGTAATTTCTTAGGATTATTGTCCCCACAGCATGGGTGGCGATAATATTGGAAACTACTTTCTAGTCCATACTATTTATAATTGAGAAGTCTACCTATATAAACTTGCTATTTCTTAGGATCATTGTCCCCACAACATGGGTGGCGATAATATTTAGAAAATGGCTTCATAAGTTGGAGACCAATCGATGGAGACCATATACAAAACGTGGTTTTGTAATGATCGCTTAGATATTTTAGTTATGGTTTTTCATTAATTATCATTATCCTTAAGGTATAAAAGGCTTAATTAAATTCTGTTGGTATTTAATTGATTGGATAACTATAGCTCGTATAATCTAGTAATATCTTATTTAAGGAAGTTTTATTAATTTACTAAAGTTCAATTCTTATTCATGTCTTTTATAAGATGTATCTAAAATAAAATTGAATTATTTATATCTTGGACTGACATGAAAAATTAAACTTAAATTAATTCCTCGTTCAAGATTAGGACAAGAATAATTATATTATTTAATGTGTTCCTTCATATCTATCCTTATTAGGATTCTAGATATATAATAATTAGGAAACTATTTAATTATTCTTGTCCATATCATCTAGGAATAAAACAAAATATATTTATTTCCATAGATATAGTCAATAATCGAAATATTCCTAAAATCTAGGGAAATCTTCCCAAAATATTTTATTTCTATTAAATAATAATATCTTAATGGTTTCTATTAATTCAATAATCATAAAATAATTCCATCATCGATATCTCATCATACGAAGTTTGCACGAACGATGAACGACGAATATCCGACGAGTTCGTCGTCGGAACTCGATGCATAAGGCGTCTCGGACGCCCGTGCACGTCGCGGTTCAGTGCCTGGGCGCGTCGTCTCGGCTAGTGGCTCGCGTCGTCGCGCGCCGCTCTCGGTCCTACGCCGCACCCTCTCGCCCAGCGCCCTGGCTCATCGGGTATCGACAGCTCTCGGCCAATGGCGTGCACTGATGTGCCGCTGCTCTCGACCAGCCGTCGTCTTCCGTCTCGGCCAGGCGCACGTCGCCCGCTCCTACTGGCTCAGCCAGCGTCAAGCCACGGGGCGTGTCGCTCTCGGCCTTAGCCTGGTGCAGACGACCGGGACCTTCAGCCTAGGGCTGGGGCTCGGCGTCTCGGCTCTCGGTCGAACTGCCGCCCCGCTCCAGCCTCCATTCGTCGACCTTGGTACAGGCGCCGCCTAGGGTTTGCGGTCTAGGTCGACGGCGCACACAAGCCCACTGTTAGGATTGGTATACTGAAAAGCATATTTCGAGCATGTTACACTGATAGAATTGCTTGTATACAGTAAACTCTACAATCCACTTTTAACCCAAAGCGAGAAGAAGAAATTTTATCATATTGGTGTTTGCTTATGCATTTATAAGATGTTTCTCGAAGATTTAAATGTATAAGAAGCAAACAAGTCTAATTATTCTGCATAGTAGACTGGTCGTGAATGACGGTCACAGAAGGTGATGCAATCGGTCATTTGTAGAAGAGAAATAGAATTTCATAACCTAGATAAGATTTTGCTACCTATAGTGAAAGGTTGCAGTGTTATTCCACATGTTTCCTTACCTTAGGAAATAAACAACATTGTGTGGTATAGGACTGAAGGATCTAACAGTGTTACAGTCGAGGTCTCGGTGATTGTTATTTCATAATAATTGTTGACATAACATTGTGCATACGATATTGATTATGCACTACTTTGATTTATTAAATGGTGTGGATTTTTCGCAATCCAAAAATCCTGATATCTTGGGTAGTGGTGATCAATGTCTAGAGGTTCTAGTATTGTTATTGCAATGAATCGTGTCCTGGCTGAGTCCAGTTTGATAATAACCTCAAGAGGTGTTCGAAAAAAGTTTTATTATTCAAAAACCCGGCCGGTTGGAATTTATTCCAGAATAATAAATAAAGATTTTGAACTAGACAACTCTTGGAAAAAGATATTAATTAATTAAAGTCAAATAGAAGACTTAAATTAATTAATGGATATTTATATCTTAAACACGAGAAATAAATAAATTAAAGAGGTAAAGCCCGGATTACTCGTAATTTGAGATTGGACGGGTAGTCAATATTAATTTACTGTAGTGGCTGATAATAATATTCTGTCGGACTGGTATTAAATTGGGGCTCAATTTAATTAGTAAAGTCCAACAGGTTTGGCCCAAGCGAAGGGGTAGGCAGCGGAAGCGTGCGTTCTAACGGATCACATAAAATTCTGATCTATTAAGCAGATTATTTAGACAAATTCTATTCACGTGATTCTGATATGTATCATGCTCATAACTTGAATTCAAACCTGCTTTAGTGCAATTAAAACCTAAAACATGCTTACTATGGACTTAGCTAATTTACCTCGTTGATTCTCCAAAGAATCGAAGATAGCTAGCGTCTTCTACACGTGAAGATCTTGAGTACTAAACTACAGATCTTCTGACTGGTTCCCGGACTGTAAACTGATATTAGTGTGGGCTGATCTCACCAGAATACTAGGACTCAAATAAAGAAGACGGAAACTGCTCACGGAAGGAGCTGGAAATCGTCCATCTTCTTAAAGGAGAGGGGGGCGAAAATTTTGATGAAAATAATGTCTATTTTCTGTCTCCTTTATTCTCCTATTTATATTAAGTCACATATTGGGCCCAATCAGGGATCTATGGAAGAATTTGGATATGGCTTCCCCCAATTAGCTTCTTACTAATTAAATCGAACCCACAATTTAATATAAGCTTATATTGGAATATTACGAGCAGCCACTACAGAAGTAATATTGCACTACCCATCCAAATTTGAAATTACAAGTATTCCGAGTTTCCATTTGTTTGTCATTTATTTCTCGCGGTTAAGATAGAAACGTCCATTAATTAATCAATGTCTGCTATGGACTTAATTAATTAACATATTATTATCTCCAAGAGTGGACTTAGCAAGAAACGCTTATTTATTATTCATAGAGTAATCAAACTCCAACTAGCTAGGTTCCGAATAATAAAATCTTGTTTCGAACTCCTTTTGTGGACGTTATCAAACGAGACTCACCTCGCGCACGATTCAATGTAATAGCAATCCTAGCACCGCTAGATATTAATCACCACTACCCAATATACCAGGATTCTTGGGTTGCGAAAAACCCGCACATTTTGGTAAGTCAAAGTAGTGCATAATCAATACGGTATGCTCAATGCTAACGTACATTGACTAAGAAATTAATTATCAAGACCTCGTCTTTCAGTAGATAGCATAAAGACTCGTCTTGTTGTTAGATCCAATTCAGTGCTATACCACATCAATGTCATCTTATTTCATTGAGGCTTAGAAATATCTGGACTGACATTGCAACCTTTCACGATAGGTAGTCTAGGTCTATCTAGGTTGTGAAATTCTTGTTTTTCTTTGTTCAGAACTGACCGTGTTACCTTAAAGTGGACGACGCCCACAACCGGTCTACTAAAATAAAGACTAAGACTTTGTTACGCTATTTATATATTTAAATATGCAATAAACATCCATTAAATGTAAAATATAACAACATTATGACAAAAATAATCTGTTTCATTCCGTTGGAAAATAACATAGAGTTTTACTGTATTCAATCACTCGAAAGGTGTTTCTAGTATACAAACTCTAACACCAAGTCAAACCTCCATGGATCTCTAATCTTTCCCATTATAACTCAATATAAAAGGAGATTAGAAAGGAGATTTAGCGTTAATTTTACTCATAATTTCGTGCTCCCCTCTGGGAGTGGACGGAGAAATCAGTTCTTCACAGAACTGGAGTTCTGTCTCCTTTCTAATCAAGCTCTTTTTTATTCTGACAAGCTTTGCCCACCAATATGTTAGATTCTGGGTTCGGGATACAAATTAGAAGATTCATGGTTGAGTACGAAGAACATCACGTGGAGAAGGTGCAAGCAATCGTCGATTATTTGGAGAATCAGATCGGTAATTCTAAACCGTAGGAATTCACGAATTAGGGTTTAAATTCCTTAAGCATGAATTAACGTGTGTTCTAGGATGCAATTTTGTGTTTAACATGTGAATCAATTAATCTCATAATCAGTCAAATAGATCTGTATGCATGATTTATTTGTTTATGCATGACTTCCACTGTGTAGGGGCTCCAAACCCCAACACCCACGCTCGTCTATGCGTCGTCCCATGATCGTGAACCCTCGGCTCCCACTCAATCAACAACCCTTCGTCGAAGCCACGTGGTGCGATCCGTCTCGGCGCTAGCGCCGATAGATCGCACGTCTCGCGTGCGCGAACGATTCAAGTTCTTTGATTCGATTGTTCTTAAGTTCAACATGCGTAGAATAATAACAACAAAACCATGAACATGCTTCGCAATCAAATAACACATGCATACATGAATTTCGCGAAATTTAAATCCAAATAATCAGAACAAAAGACTGGATATGATACCAATTAAAGGGGTTGGCAGCAGAAGCATACATAAATCAATTACATAATAATTCTAATCTATTTAGCAGATTATTTAGACAAATTCTATTTGCCCAATTATCACATGTATCATGCTCATAACTTGAATTAAATCATGCTTTATGTATAACTGAAACCTAAAACATGCTTTCTACAGATTAGCCATTTTACCTTGAAAATTCTCCAAAGAATCGAAGATAGCTAGCGCCATGTTGCACCCCGAAATTTTGCGACTTCTATTTCTATTAATGTGGATGTTGAATAAGAATTTCTTTTGTGGAAATTGAGTCTTTATGTGTTTGGTTAATTATGTGAAATTAGTTGTTGTGAGTAAATGTGATTAAGCTTCCAATGTGTGAATTAAATTAAATGGGATAATGCATAATCATTCTCGACATTTTATTTGAAATTTTCGGTCCTCCTATTAATTGGAAATAATACTTTCTTTCTTGGATTTAATTAATTGCTTTGGGATATTTATCCAAATTAAATCCAAACCAAATCATGCCATTCCTTGAGATTTTCGAAATCTCCTAGTAATTAGGAGAAGGAATTATTTTGTTAATTTAATTGGTATCTTGTTTGTCTCCTTACTTGATTTAAAATCCAATTAAATATTACTATATCTTACCAAATTTAAATCCTATTCCTATTTGATTTGGGGATTTAAGTATTTTTTTCCTTGATCTCTCCCATTCCACACGCCTACTTTCATTTTTAATTGTGGGATTTTATTTTATTCCCCCACAATTTAATTATTTTATTTTATTGTGGGATTAAACCTAGAGAATAAATAAGCCAAACCCTAACCCTAGCCCTATTATTCACGCCGCTATCTTCCTCTCCTCTCTCCCACACGATTTTTTTCTCCCCCTCTCATTCTCCACCAATTCTTCACCAATCCTTTGTTCTTGCATCAATTTGGAGTTGGAAATTCAAGATTCATCGAAGAATCGCATCAATTATCATTCATACCGATTGTTTTTGAACAAGAAAGATATATTTGAATTCTCTTTCTTATCCCTTCCATTGAACCCATGTTTCTTGATTCCCTCATGCATATAGTGAGTGTAGAAATCATAGATCTAAAAATTAATCGGTTGGGATTGATGTTTTGCATGAGAAAGTATGTGGATATGCGTTTATGTATGTGTATGTGTGAGGTTGTGGATGATTCGTTGGTGAGTGATAAGTGAATATATGAGAACTTGGTTGTGAGATCTTTTTGAAGCATGATTATGTGTTGGAAGCATGAATATATGTGTTTGGATGAATGATAGATAAACCCTAATTCGAGTTTGTGAAGAATAAAAACTGTGGCAATCGGACAGTAGATTCCGACGTGTGTTTGACTGACCAAAAGATCTTATTTTAGCACGAATTATTAACTGAGTAATATTTGAGATGTCTTATGTGTTGTGTATAAATTTCAGCCTCATTTGACGAATGATGAATTTTAAATGAATTGTTAAAGTTAACTGCGCAGTTCTGTCAGAAATTGTATTCTCGTCCAGTAAGTTTCATTTTTGATTTGACCGACCTAAAGATGTGATTTTGATGTGAAATTTTAACTGGATGATATTTGATGTGTCTACTTTGTTGTGGTAAAATTTCAGCCCCAACGGAGGTCGGATGGACGTTTAATGATTTTTACAAAACGACTGCGCAGTTCTGCCAGATTTCTGTCATGTTAAAATAATACTTGTTGTCAACTTTTGAGTGAATAAATGACACATGTGTGAATAAGTAACGTATCCTATGATGTGGCTATGTGTTACACGTTGATGTATGCTTGTGTGTTCGTTTCGTTTTTTTATGAACGTTTGGGGATGGGCAATCTAAGAAAACGATGAAAGGAACGATAGGGCATGCATGAGGAATGTGTTGATAGAAAACTGATTGTGTTGTATTATGTGGTTATGATGTTGATAAGGGTTGTTGTACGTACGAGGGTACCAAGAGCAAAAGGTTGCGTAAAGTCGTGATTGTGTGGTATAAGCAAGCGAGGTGGGCTTTCTTTTACTAAACTCTTTTATGCTTTCAAACGTATGATTATGGTGTTATAAGGGTGGTTTAAAGTGTTATGTCATGCCATGACTGTTTTGATGTTGAGATTGTTGCCTGATGCCTAGTTCGTTGAGCTTGCTCCGTTAGGCTATAGGGCTATGTGTGAAACGAATTCTGGTCTGAGTAGGGCCGCAAACCCTATCAGGTTGTGTACACAGGTGGGATCGGATGTCATCCTTGCTAATCGGTCGGTCTCTTGGGCGAATAGTGTGGCCACACTTTCGTCGCACTATGGTAAGAGGATGTGAATGATTGATTGTTGAGAAAGTGGGGAGATTGTTTTTCCTGGCCAGGCTATGAAACTTTTTTGTGATACTCGATGGTATTTCTTTTCTAAAATGTTAAAACTCGAGTTTACTGTGGTATGGATGACATAACTTTTATTAAATATTTTGGCGTGTGTCCACTGAGTATATCAAGTACTCAGCCCTGTATATGTTTTCTTTATGTGCAGGTTGAGCGGGGTGTTGCGATGGATGTTGAGTCGGATTAGGAAATTTGGATGCGTTGAGTCTTCATACATAGGCGTCTCCCTTTGACTCTCTTGAATACTTATTTTTCCGCTGCCGTGTTTGAAATTAATTTCTAGAAGTCTTCTGCACTATTTAATACTGTTTTATGACATTAAGTATTTTGAGGCTAAAATGTGTTACTTAAACTTTTCAATAAACTAAAATATTTCTTTTTGAAGTTAACTGGGTTTTTCATATTTGCGTCCCCCTTTTCTTCCCCGCTCCTTAGTCCCTCCCCTCGTCACGTTTTCCCCGTCTTCACTATCCTTAGTAAGGGCGGTCGTGAAAAAGTGGTATCAGAGCTTCGTTCTTTCGCTCTGGTCCGAGAGTCTTCTTTCAGCTTAAGTCTAGATTAGTACCCCTAGACTAGAAGTGTCACGAAGGCTCAACATCCGAAGTATCACGCTCAACCAAAAGAAAGTGTGGTATGCTTTAAATTGTTGAAAGAATGTGAAATCGATGATGTGATGATAAGGATGTTTTGGCAAGAGTATGCATGTGTATGAAAGTTATGTGTGAATATGACACTGTGATGATGTTATTATGTTGGAACAGGAGCATGAGTGACATGATGTTGTAAATGTGTGCTATGTGTGAGAAAGTGTGAAAGTACTATGACATAAGCATGCGAACATAGGAAGCCACTTGGGAGTTAGAAGATAGGATGAAAGAAAAGTACCCCGAGTTATTTTTGTGAGACGACCAAATTTCGGGACGAAATTCCTGTTAAGAGGGGAAGGATGTAGCACCCCGAAATTTTGCGACTTCTATTTCTATTAATGTGGATGTTGAATAAGAATTTCTTTTGTGGAAATTGAGTCTCTATGTGTTTGAGTTAATTATGTGAAATTAGTTGTTGTGAGTAAATGTGAGTTAATGTGATTAAGCTTCCAACGTGTGAATTAAATTAAATGGGATAATGCATAATCATTCTAGCCATTTTATTTAAAATTTTCGGCCCTCCTATTTATTGGAAATAATACTTTCTTTCTTGGATTTAATTAATTACTTTGGGATATTTATCCAAATTAAATCCAAACCAAATTATGCCATCCCTTGAGATTTTTGAAATCTCCTAGTAATTAGGAGAAGGAATTATTTTGTTGGTTTAATTAGTATCTTGTTTGTCTCCTTACTTGATTTAAAATCCAATTAAATCTTACTATATCTTACCAAATTTAAATCCTATTCCTATTTGATTTGAGGATTTAAGTATTTTTTTTCCTTGATCTCTCCCATTCATCACGCCTACTTTCATTTTTAATTATGGGATTTTATTTTATTCCCCCACAATTTAATTATTTTATTTAAGTGTGGGATTTAACATAGAGAATAAATAAGCCAAACCCTAACCCTAGCCCCATTATTCCCGCCGCTCTCTTCCTCTCCTCTCTCCCACACGATTTTTTTCTCCCCCTCTCCTTCTCCACCAATTCTTCACCAATCCTTTGTTCTTGCATCAATTTGGAGTTGGAAATTCAAGATTCATCGAAGAATCGCATCAATTATCATTCCTACCGATTGTTTTTGAACAAGAAAGATATATTTGAATTCTCTTTCTTATCCCTTCCATTGAACCCATGTTTCTTGATTCCCTCATGCATATAGTGAGTGTAGAAATCATAGATCTAAAAATTAATCGGTTGGGATTGATGTTTTGCATGAGAAAGTATGTGGATATGCGTTTATGTATGTGTATGTGTGAGGTTGTGGATGATTCGTTGGTGAGTGATAAGTGAATATATGAGAACTTGGTTGTGAGATCTTTTTGAAGCATGATTATGTGTTGGAAGCATGAATATATGTGTTTGGATGAATGATAGATAAACCCTAATTCGAGTTTGTGAAGAATAAAAACTGTGGCATTCGGACAGTAGATTCCGACGTGTGTTTGACCGACCAAAAGATCTTATTTTAGCACGAATTATTAACTGAGTAATATTTGAGATGTCTTATGTGTTGTGTATAAATTTCAGCCTCATTTGACGAATGATGAATTTTAAATGAATTGTTAAAGTTAACTGCGCAGTTCTGTCAGAAATTGTATTCTCGTCCAGTAAGTTTCATTTTTGATTTGACCGACCTAAAGATGTGATTTTGATGTGAAATTTTAACTGGATGATATTTGATGTGTGTACTTTGTTGTGGTAAAATTTCAGCCCCAACGGACGTCGGATGGACGTTTAATGATTTTTACAAAACGACTGCGCAGTTCTGCCAGATTTCTGTCATGTTAAAATAATACTTGTTGTCAAGTTTTGAGTGAATAAATGACACATGTGTGAATAAGTAACGTATCCTATGATGTGGCTATGTGTTACACGTTGATGAATGCTTGTGTGTTCGTTTCGTTTTTTTATGAACGTTTGGGGATGGGCAATCTAAGAAAACGATGAAAGGAACGATAGGGCATGCATGAGTAATGTGTTGATAGAAAACTGATTGTGTTGTATTATGTGGTTATGATGTTGATAAGGGTTGTTGTACGTACGACGGTACCAAGAGCAAAAGGTTGCGTAAAGTCGTGATTGTGTGGTATAAGCAAGCGAGGTGGGCTTTCTTTTACTAAACTCTTTTATGCTTTCAAAAGTATGATTATGGTGTTATAAGGGTGGTTTAAAGTGTTATGTCATGCCATGACTGTTTTGATGTTGAGATTGTTGCCTGATGCCTAGTTCGTTGAGCTTGCTCCGTTAGGCTATAGGGCTATGTGTGAAACGAATTCGGGTCTGAGTAGGGCTGCAAACCCTATCAGGCTGTGTACACAGGTGCAATCGGGAGCCGTCCTTGCTAGTTGGCCGGTCTCTTGGGCGAATAGTGTGGCCACACTTTTGTCGCACTACGGTAAGAGGATGTGAATGATTGATTGTTGAGAAAGTGGGAAGATTGTTTTGCCTCGCCAGGCTATGAAACTGTTTTTGTGATACTCCATGATATTTCTTTTCTAAAATGTTAAAACTCGAGTTCACTATGGTATGGATGACATAACTTTTATCAAATATTTTGGCGTGTGTCCACTGAGTATATCAAGTACTCAGTCCTGCATATGTTTTCTTTATGTGCAGGTTGAGCGGGGTGTTACGATGGATGTTGAGTCGGCTTCGGAAATTTGGATGAGTTGTCTCTTCATACATAGGCGTCTCCCTTTGACTCTCTTGAATAATTGTTTTTCCACTGCCGTGTTTGAAATTAATTTCTAGAAGTCTTACGAACTATTTAATACTGTTTTATGACATTAAGTATTTTGAGGCTAAAATCCGTTGCTTAAACTTTTCAATAAACTAAAATATTCCTTTTTGAAGTTAACTGGGTTTTTCATATTTGCGTCCCCCTTTTCTTCCCCGCTCCTTAGTCCCTCCCCTCGTCACGTTTTCCCCGTCTTCACTATCCTTCGTAAGGGCGGTCGTGACACGCCATCTCCACGTGTAGATCTTGAGATAGCTAGCGAATTCTATTGCACTGCCCATCCAAATCCGAAATTATAAGTAATCCAGGTTTCCATTTGTTTGTTGATTATTTCCCGCACTTAAGATAGAAACGTCCATTAATTAATTAGTGTCTGCTATGAACTTAATTAATTAACATCATATTAATTCCAAGAGTGGACTTAGCAAGAAACGCTTATTTATTATTCATAGAGTAATCAAACTGCAACTAGCTAGGTTCCGAATAATAAGACCTTATTTCGAACTCCTCTTGTGGACATTATCAAACGAGACTCACCTCGCGCACGATTCAATATAATGGGTAATCCAAGCACCGTTAGATATTAATCACCACTACCCAATATACCAGGATTCTTGGGTTGCGAAAAACCCACACCTTTTTGTAAGTCAAAGTAGTGCATAATCAATACCGTATGCTCAATGCTAACGTACATTGATTAAGAAATTAATTATCAAGACCTTGTCTATTAGTAGATAGCATAAATACTCGTCTTGCTGTTAGATCCAATTCAGTGCTATACCACACCAATGTCATCTTATTTTAGTAAGGCTTAGATATATGCGGACTGACATTGCAACCTTTCACGATAGGTAGTCTAAGCCTATTTAGGTTGTGAAATTCTTATTTTTCTTTGTTCAAAACTGACCATGTTACCTTAAAGTGGACGACGCCCACAACCGGTCTACTAAAACAAAGACTTAGACTTTGTTACGTTGCTTATACATTTAAATATGCAATAAACATCCATTAAATATAAAACATAACAAATTATGACAAAAATAATCTGTTTCATTCCTTTGGAAAATAGCATATAGAGTTTTACAGTATTCAATCACTCGAAAGGTGATTTCTAGTATACAAACTCTAACAATCTCCCACTTATACTCAAAACAGCTTTCGAGTATACAAAATATAGGTGCACACGTCTAATTCTCCCACTTATACCGAAAGCGAGTTGAGGTCTTGAATGAGTCGAACTCCTATCCATTCAACATGGCGTTCGAACGATTTCATCGCCAATGCCTTTGTAAAAGGATCTGCCAGGTTGTTCTCTGACGCAATCTTGACCACTTGTATGTCTCCTCTCTGCACTATATCTCTAATGATATGATACTTCCTCTCTATGTGTTTGCTCGTTTTGTGAGCTCTTGGTTCTTTCGAGTTTGCCACAGCACCAGAATTGTCACAATAAATGGTGATGCTCTTGAGAAGATTCGTAACCACACCTAAATCCATAAGGAAGTTCTTGAACCATACAGCCTCTTTTGCAGCCTCCGAAGCGGCCACATACTCGGCTTCCATGATTGAGTCCGCGATGCATTTCTGCTTCACACTCTTCCAAATTAAGGCTCCACCTCCTAAAGTGAACACATATCCTGAAGTAGATTTTCTCGAGTCTTCATCAGATTGAAAATCTGAGTCAGTATATCCCAAAGGACAGAGCTCGGCTGCATTGTAAACTAGAGCATAGTCCTTAGTCCGTTTAAGGTACTTGAGTATGTTCTTTACGGCAGTCCAATGTCCTTGGCCATGATTCGACTGATATCTTGTCACCATGCCAACAACAAATCAAATATCAGTCCTTGTACAAAGCATAGCATACATGAGACTTCCAACTGCCGAAACATATGGAATCCTTCTCATCTCTTCTATTTCAGATGGCGTTTTGGGACACATCTCTTGAGATAGATGGATGTCATGTCTAAAAGGTAAAAAACCTTTCTTGGCATCTTGCATGCTAAAGCGACTAAGTACAATATTGATGTAGGGATCTTGAGATAAGCACAACATCCTCTTTTCACGATTCCTAAGAACCTTGATCTCGAGGATGTGTCCCGCGTCTCCCATATCCTTCATCTCGAACTGGTTCGACAACCAAGTTCGTACTGATGACAACATCTTTTTATTGTTTCCAATTAGAAGAATGTCATCTACATATAAAACCAAGAACACAACGTTCCGCTTTTCAACCTTCTTATAAACGCAGCTTTCATTTGGGCACTTTTCGAATCCAAACTTATGAATAGTTTGATCGAAACACTGGTTCCATGACCTAGATGCTTGCTTGAGGCCATAAATGGAATTCTTAAGCTTCCAGACCATGTGTTCTTTGCCTTTCATGGCATATCCTTCGGGTTGTTCCATGTAAGCTGCAATAGACAACAGTATACGGATCGATTTGAGCATGTCCATCGGGGAGAAGGTTTCATCATAATCGATACCTTCCCTTTGGGTATACCCCTTGGCCACTAGTCTTTCCTTAAAGACTTTAACTCGTCCATCGGGTCCACGTTTACGTTTGTATATCCACTTGCTCCCAATGGCAGTACAGCCTTCGGATAGGACGGACAAATCGTACACTTATTTGTCTATCATAGATTGTAGTTCCGAATCAGTTGCTTTCACCCATTCGCAATGATCGACATCCGCCTGCGCCTCTACAGAGTTCCAGGGATCTAATACATTGTTGTCCGACGAGTGATCCATAGATTCCCCCAAACCTATGTATCTATCGGGCTCATGAGAGACCCTCCCACCGCGGCGTGGCACTACAATACTTGGAGTAGAAGTTGAAATTTCGGGAATTGTTTGTACACTAGGTACGGGTTCTTGGTTAATGGAACTTGTGACAGAAGTTAGCTCGTCAAGAGCCACTTCACTGCAGGGTTTATGATTCGTTATATAATCTTCCTCTAAGAATGTCGCATGAGTACTCACAGTGACTTTCTTGTCTCGGAGACTATAGAATTCATAAGCTTTCGATCCTCTACGATACCCTATAAACACACATACCTCCGTCCTTGATCCCAGCTTAGTTGGATCATTTTCCAATACAAGAGCCGGGCAACCCCAATTCTTGAGATGTGCTAGATTAGGCTTGCACCCAGTCCACAACTCATAAGGAGTAGTAGGTACGGATTTTGACCGTATGTTGTCTAAAATATGACTTGCAGAAAGCAAGGCATGTCCCTAAAATGAAATAGGTAGCCGTGCAAAACTCATCATCGACCGGACCATGTTCAACAAGGTCATATTCCTTCTTTCAGCCACGCCGTTCTGTTGGGGCGTGCCCGGCGCGGTCAGTTGGGACTTAATTCCCGCCAGCGATAAGTAGTCCAAAAACTCGGCACTGAGGTATTCGCCTCCACGATCAGATTGCAGGCTTTTGATACTCTTTCCATGATACGTCTCCACATATGCCTTAAACTCTTTGAACTTGTCAAAAGATTCAGACTTGTAGCGCATCAAATAGACATATCCGATTTTTGAGAAGTAATCAATAAAAGTGATGAAATATCGAAAACCACATCTTGCCTCTGTTGACATTGGTCCACATGCATCGGTATGAACGAGCTCAAGTACTTCCTTGGCCCTATAGCCTTTAGTCTTGAAAGATCTCTTGGTCATCTTGCCTTCTAAGCATGATTCACACTTATGAAAAGGTTCCTTCTCTAGACCTTTAATAAGGTCTTGTTCCACAAGAGAATGGATCCTCCTTTCATTGGCATGACCAAGTCCAAGATGCCATAAGTACGTTTCGTTCATTGAACTTGAAGGTGCTTTTCTTTTCTTTGAAATTTTCGATGTTGTATTGAGTTCTGATTTGCGATTATTAAACTATGTAGTTGTGATTGTGTACAGATTGTTTTCCATGATACCACGACAGATATAAGAACCATATTTCTTAATAACACAATTGTCATTAAAAGAAATCGAATATCCATCAAAAACCAATTTAGAAACTGAAATTAAATTTCTACTAAAAGAAGGTATCAACAAAACATTCTTCAAAATAAAAAATCTATCACTACTAAAACGCAAATAAACGTCTCCCACTGCAACAGCCGCCACTTTTGTAGCGTCGCCCAGCTGGACTTCGATCTCACGATCATATAGTCGTCTTGTCACCTGCAGTAAGTCAGGATCAAAACAAATATGATTAGTGGCTCCAGTGTCTATGACCCAAGTATGAGTAGATGTCGAAGTCAAACATGACTCGACCATTAGAGCTTGGTGCATGCCTGTAGCCTTGCCCTTTTTTAGGAAAATCTGGCTTCCAATGCCCCTTCTCTCCACACTTGAAACACTTCCCCGAAGGTTTCTTGTTAGCCTCCTTATTCTTTCCCTTAGCATTCTTAGCTGTAACAGAGTTCGGTGCCCTCTTCTTTCCTACACTAGGCTTAGAGCCAGAGGATCGGGGCGCCAAACTCAACATGGCTGCCTTAGCCTTAACCATAAGGTCCTTTGCCGACTGAAGTTCAGTCAACAACTCTGCCAAGGTGTAATTCCTTTTGTTCATCTCGAAGTTGAGCTTGAACTGCTGGAAGCTAGGGGAAAGACTCTGAAGGATAATTGTTACTTGGGACTCGGGATCGATCGTCCCTCCTAAAACCTCAATTTGATTGAGGTGGCCCAGCATCTCGAGGACATGGTCCCGCACAGATGTGCCTTCCTTCATTGTCTTCGTCATGATACTCCGAAAGGCTTGAGACTTAGCCGTCCGATTCTGAGTACCAAAAAGATTTGTGAGATTTTGCATAATCTCAATGGCAGATGCCATGGCAGAATGCTGATGCTTGAGTACTGAAGACATAGAAGCCAACATGTAGCACTTAGCCATCTCATTCGCCTTATGCCACCGTCTAAGCGCATCTCTAACTCTTGCCGCGGCGTTAGCCGCCGGCACTGGAGGTCGTGGGGTTGTGAGCAGCAAGCTGTACTCTTCCGCTGTGAGAACGATGTCCAAGTTTTGTTTCCATTCTATGTAATTTTGGCCCTCGGGTTTGTTTTCTTTAAGAATTGCAGAAAGAGGATTAAATGGCATCTTGACGATTTAATTTGCACTGTAAAACAAAATATTTACTATTTGTCATAAACTTATGTAAGAAGTTTGAGTTGATTAACCATAAAACTTTTCAAAATCTTACAACTGTAAAATTAAAATTTTGTACCCTCCATAAGAGGTCAATACGCATTAAAATTTTACAATTTTACTGGTCACAACACCAACGAATAGTCCAGAGACCACATAATGGCATGGCCGCCTAATGTTGGCAAGACTACCAGATTTAGCATTATTGTATCTTATTTCTACAACACACTCCCATAACAATGTTCATGTGCTGCTAATAAAATCAAGTTATCTCATAAATTCTGTGTGAACTCCTGAATCTCGTAGTTTCTTCGGATTATTGTCCCCACATAATGGGTGGCGATAATATTGGAAACCACATTCCAGTTCACACTATTTATATTTGAGAAATCCACCCTCATGAACTTACTATTTCTTATGATTATTGTCCTCACATAATGAGTGGCGATAATATTAGAAATTAGCTTCACAAATTGCAGACCAATCGATGGAGGCAATATACAAACATTAAGTTAGTAATTATAGCTTAGATATTTTGGTTATGGTTTTTCTTTAATTATCCTTAGCCTTGAGGCAGATAAAGGCTTAATTAAATTCTGTTGGCATTTAATTGACTGGATAATTAAATCTTTCGTTATCTTTTAGTATCTTACTTTAGGAAATTAATTGTTCTAGAATTTAATTCTTATTCATGTCTTCTATAAGATATTCTAAAATAAAGAGATTATTTAAATCTTAACTAGACATGAAAAATTAAATTCATATTATTTCCATGTTCAAGATAAGAAAGAAAAATAATATTATTTATTTCCATAGATATAGTCAATAATTCAAAAATTCCTAAAATCTAGGGAAATCTTCCCAAAATATTTTATTTCCATTGAATAATAATATTTTAATGATATCTTTTAATTAAAGAATTAAATAATCATTAAAATAATCCATCATCAATATCTCATGCACGAGGTTTGCACGAACGATGAACGACGAAGATCCGACGAGTTCATCGCCGGATTATGGCGTGCACGGCGTCTCGGCCAGCAGCGCACAGGAGGTGCGCCAGCTCTCGGCCAGCGGCTCCTCGGGTGGCGTCTGCTCTCGGCCAGCAGAGTGCACAGAGGCGCTGCTGCTCTCGGCCAGCTTCGACTTCCCGTTTCGGTGCCTCGGCCCGTCAGGTGTCGCGATCCTCGGCCAGCAGCGCGTACGTCAGTGGCACTGCTCTCAGCTAGGAGCGATTACCCGTCTCGACCAAGCTCGATCCGCTGTTCCCACTGCTCCGGCCCACGTCGCGCCGGAGGCGCGTCTGTGCTCGGCCAGCCGCAAGAGTCGCGTCTCGGTCCTTCCGCCTAGGGTTGGGGTTCGGCGTCTAGGTGCCTCAGCGTGTTCTCGGTTGAACCGCCGCACCGCGGCAGCCTCCATCCGTTGAACTTGGAGCGGGGGGCCGCCTAGGGTTCTCGGTCTCGGTCGGCGGCGCACGAGCCCACGCTAATCTGCGCGTCGCCCCGTGACCATGATCCCTCGGCTCCCACTGTTTCGACTACCCTATCTCGATCGCGCGTGGTGAGATCCGTCTCGGCGCGAGCGCTGACGGATCGCACGTCTCTTACGATCAAAAAATTCAAGTTCTTTGATTCGATAGTTCTTGAGTTCATCATGCATAAAATTTAAACAAAAACCCCAAGAACATGCTTCGCAATCAAATAACACATGCATACATGAATTTAGCGAAATTTAAATCCAAGTAATCAGAGCTAAAGACTGGCTCTGATACCAATTGAAGGGGTAGGCAGCGGAAGCGTGCGTTCTAACGGATCACATAAAATTATGATCTATTTAGCAGATTATTTAGACAAATTCTATTCGCGTAATTCTGACATGTATCATGCTCATAATTTGAATTCAAACATATTTTAGCGCAATTAACACCTAAAACATGCTTACTATGGAGTTAGCCAATTTACCTCGTTGATTCTCCAAAGAATCGAATATAACTAGCGCCTTCTCCACGTGAAGATCTTGAGTACTAAACCACGGATCTTCTGACTGGTTCCCGGACTGTAAACTGGTATCAGTGTGGGCTGATCTCACCAGAATACTATGACTCAAATAAAGAAGACGGAAACTGCTCACGGAGGCACCTAAAAAATGGTCCCTCTTCTTAAAGGAGAGGGAGACGAAAATTGTGATAATAATAATGTCTATTTTCTGTCTCATTTCTTCTCCTATTTATATTAAGTCACATATTGGGCCCAGTCAGGGATCTATGGAAGAATTTGGATATGGCCTCCCCCAATTAGCTTCTTACTAATTAAATTAAACCAATAATTTAATATAAGCTTATATTAGAATATTACGAGCAGCCACTACAGAAGTAATATTGCACAGCACATCCAAATCCGATATTACAAGTATTCTGGGTTTCCATTTGTTTGTCATTTATTTTCCGCGCTTAAGATAGAAACGTCCATTAATTAATCAATGCCTGCTATGGTATTAATTAATTAACATATTATTAATTACCACTACCCAATATACCAGGATTCTTGGGTTGCGAAAAAACCCACACATTTTGGTAAGTCAAAGTAGTGCATAATCAATACCGTATGCTCAATGCTAACGTACATTGATTAAGAAATTAATTATCAAGACCTCGTCTTTCAGTAGATAGCATAAAGACTCGTCTTGCTGTTAGATCCAATTCAGTGCTATACCACACCAATGTCATCTTATTTCAGTAAGACCTAGAAATATGCGGACTGACATTGCAACCTTTCACGATGGGTAGTCTAGGGCTATCTAGGTTGTGAAATTCTTATTTTTCTTTGTTCAGAACTGACCGTGTTTTCTTAAAGTGGACGACGCCCATAACCGGTCTACTAAAGCAAAGACTTAGACTTTGTTACGTTGTTTATATATTTAAATATGCAATAAACATCCATTAAATGTAAAACATAACAACATTATGACAAAAATAATCTGTTTCATTCCTTTGGAAAATAACATATAGAGTTTTATAGTATTCAATCACTCGAAATGTGATTTCTAGTATAAAAACTCTAACACCAAGTCCAACCTCCATGGATCTCTAATCTGGCCCATTATAACTCAATATAAAAGGAGATTAGAAAGAAGATTTAGCATTAATTTTACTCATAATTTTGTGCTCCCCTCTGGGAGTGGACGGAAAAATCAGTTCTTCACAGAACTGGAGTTCTGTCTCCTTCCTAATCAAGCCCTTTTCGATTCTGACAAGATTTGCCCACCCAAATGTTAGATTCTGGGTTCGGGATACAGATTAGAAGATTCGTGGTTGAGTACGAAGAACATCACGTGGAGAAGGTGCAAGCAATCGTCCATTCTTTGGAGAATCAGATCGGTAATTCTAAACCATAGGAATTCATGAATTAGGGTTTAAATTCCTTAAGCAAGAATTAACGTGTAAACTAGGATGCAATTTTTTGTTTAACATGTGAATCAATTAATCTCATAATCAGTCAAATAGATCTATATGCATGATTTATTTGTTTATGCATGACTTCCACTGTGCAGGGGCTCCAAACCCCAGCACCCAAGCTCGTCTACGCGTCGCCCCGTGATCGTGAACCATCGGCTCGCACTCAATCAACAACCCTTCGTAGAAGCCACGTGGTGCGATCCGTCTCGGCACTAGCGCCGACGGATCGCACGTCTCGCGTGCCTGAACGATTCAAGTTCTTTGATTCGATTGTTCTTAAGTTCAACATGCATAGAATAATAACAACAAAACCATGAACATGATTCGCAATCAAATAACACATGCATACATGAATTTCGCGAAATTTAAATCCAAATAATTAGAGCCAAAGACTGGCTCTGATACCAATTGAAGGGGTTGGCAGTGGAAGCATACATAAATCAATTACATAATAATTCCGATCTATTTAGCAGATTATTTAGACAAATTCTATTCGCGCAATTATCACATGTATCATGCTCATAACTTGAATTAAATCATGCTTTAAGTATAACTGAAACCTAAAACATGCTTTCTACGGATTAGCCATTTTACCTTGAAAATTCTCTAAAGAATCGAAGATAGCTAGCGTCTTCTCCACGTGAAGATCTTGAGTTAGCTAGCGAATTCTATTGCACTGCCCATCCAAATCTGAAATTATAAGTAATCGGGGTTTTCATTTGTTTTTCGTTTATTTCCCGCGCTTAAGATACAAACATCTATTAATTAATTAGTGTCTACTATGAACTTAATTAATTAACATCTTATTAATTCCAAGAGTGGACTTAGCAAGAAACGTTTATTTATTATGCATAGAGTAATCAAACTCCAACTAGCTAGGTTCCGAATAACAAAGTCTTGTTTCGAGCTCCTCTTGAGGACGTTATTAAACGAAACTCACCTCGCGTACGATTCAATATAATAGTAATCCTAGCATCGCTAGATATTAATCACCACTTCCCAATATACCAGGATTATTAGGTTGTGAAAAACCTACACCATTAGGTAAGTCAAAGTAGTGCATAATCAATACCGTATGCTTAATGCTAACGTACATTGATTAAGAAATAAATAATTATCAAGACCTTGTATTTCAGTAGATAGCATAAAGACTTGTCTCGCTGTTAGATCCAATTCAGTGCTCTACCACACCATTGTCATCTTATGTCAGTAAGGCTTAGAAATATGCGGACTGACATTGCAACCTTTCACGATAGGTACTCTAGGCATTATCTGAGTTGTGAAAATCTTATTTTTCTTTGTTCAGCACTGGCCGTGTTACCTTAAAGTGGACGACGCCCACAACCGATCTACTAAAACTAAGACTTAGACTTTGTTAAGTTACTTATACATTTAAACATGCAATAAACATCCATTAAATGTAAAACATAACAACATTATGACAAAAATAATCTGTTTCATTCCTTGGAAAATAAAATAATAGTTTTTACAGTATTCAATCACTCGAAAGGTGATTTCTAGTATACAAACTCTAACACTTTACTATACTTCATTTATTCACAAAACAAAATAGATTCAATTCATGTGTTCATTTTCGTTAGTTCACAAAAATCAGTCTCATACTAAAAGTGAAAATTTATTTTCAATTTAGTACTCACTTTTTATATTTATCTTTCCTAATTTGTTTATATTTTCTCTTTCTTCCTCATAATTTGTGTACTTTAATCTCTCATATATGATTAAAATTCTTGCCGCCCACTTCTAAGACTATTTTTGGTGAACGGATGAAATGTTAATTTTATAGTAAAATATAAATATAATAATTTAGTGAAACGTGAGATCTATACTTATCTAAAATAAAAAAGAAAGCATAACAGAACTTTTAATTTAGGTGTTTTGAAATGACAAAATAAGAAACTACGAACAGGAGAGTATAATTCCAATAAATAAATAGTAATACAAAATCGTATGATAATGTAACATTATCCTAGATTATAGCTCTTCTGGTGGTTGATTTTGGTCCTTTCTGGTTTTCCCCCTTAGTGTATTTACTCATCTTTTTTGCACTTGATAAAATGAAGGATCCCGACTTGTGGGACCTCTACTTTACATCTCATGTTCTTGTTTAGATCTTAGTCACTTTTGAGCTAAGATCATGCTTTTGAAACATTACATTTTGATCGTATTTACGGGTTGAGGGTCTGCCTAACCCCCGTCCACAAAGGGCGTTTTTGTTAAAAAAAAAATTATCCTAGATCATAGGATCAAAAATCTTTTATTATTAGTTGTGATCAACAAATGATGAAAGTAATACGATAAAAACGTAAGAGATGTTAGTAATGCCGTCAAAATAAGTGTCTACCTACGCTACATGACTTTAAAAAATTGAAAAGCTAAATCGGCAAATAATAAAGAGTTATTATATTAATTAAATATACGATCCGTCTCAAGTAAGATATAACCCATTCTTTGGGTGATACAAAATTTTATTCAATCTTATTTTAAGTAGTTAAAAGAAAGAGAGAAAAAGTTGTTTGGTATATTAATTTAATTATATTAAATAATTTTTGGCTATGTGATTATGGGTAAATAGAAGATAAGATTATACCAAAAACTAGATGAAGAACATTGTTAAATTTGCTGGGCCAGTCTAGCTTGACCAGGCTCACACAACGGACCAAATATCTTAGGGCCCGGTCCACTTTAGGCTTAGGGTAGAATTCTTTCTATAAATTCAGATTCAGCTCAACATAAAAATTTGCGTAGTAAGTGGACTATGCTGGACTGAATTGTGCAAAAAATTATTGTTTTATACACTTTTTATATTTCTAATGTATTGCTAAATTTTTATTAAATATTATAAATTAAAAATAGTACATTTCGAGGTCTAAACTACTAATATAAGATTTTATATTTTCATTTATAGTTTATATATATTCATTAGATAATTTTAGAATTACATTAAATATCACATTACTATTTATTAATTAAATATTGACGTTCAAATTTATCATATTATAAGTATTTAAAAAAATAAATATAAGGAGGAATTTTCCAAATATAAACTAATAAATAGAATAAATATTTAAAATTGTGTCAAAATTAGAAAATAGTAAATAATAGTATAATATAGGATTTGTTGTTGTGGCTCTTATATGTGCTTGTAGGGGGTGGCAAATCGTGCAGATTGGATCGTTATCGGGTCAACCTGATAACGACCCAACCTAATAAGGCCTAACCCGAATCCGACATGTTAAGGAAACTGTCAATCCGAACACGAACCCGACCTGCTGCTCTCAAACCCGAACAAGATCCGAACCTGCCACGATCTGTTAACAGTACGATAACGACCTGAACCCGATATTACACGATTAAAACCTGATATTACATGATTAAACCTAATTTTAAACTTGATTTATATGATAAAAAGCCATTTTCCACGATTTAATCTTGATTTACAAGAAATTTGTAAAGCATTATCTTTTTTACAAATAATCAAAAAATAATAAAAATAATAATATTATTTCTTAATGGGTTATCTGTATACAACCGGCATCCAACCCGAACCCAACCCGAATTTTTCAGATTTTTAACGGGTCAACCCAATAAGGACATTTTTTAATGTGTCCTTTGTGTCCCAACTAAATTAGGGGACAAAAATAGAAGCTACCTAAAAAGAAGATTAAGAGAATTTGCCCTCAACTTAGGGACGCTTTGTTTTGTGTGCCAAATTATGATTATTTTTAAAAATTTCCAAACACTATTAATTGCGTCTCAATTTTTATGTCCATAAAGATAATGGGTTTTGTAGTTTTTGGACTAGATGGGTCAGAACTGAATTTCCGATGGTCCTGGACCTGAATTTGGTAAAGGGTCCAATTAGAGTCCACTTCTGTCAGTGAACCTAACACAAGCCCACTTCCGTTCACAATTGATTTGGGCCTGAGTCATACCGGACTGAGTCGGCCTGGCCCAACTAATATCTATACATCAGATTTTAGAAGTTGCTTTAGCCTTTTTTACAATTTAACTTCAAAATAACTAACAATAAAAATAATTGTGTACTCTACTAGAAAGTGATGTAAGATTAGAGATTGGTTAACATCCACTGAGTTTATCTCTCTACTTCTACACCTTTTTCATTTGCCATAAAAATATTACGACTCTACAAATATTAATAATATTTCGACTCTAAACCCTTTAAAAATATGAAACAAGTACATTATAAAGCTGGTTATCACCAACCCAATTTCAACATTCGTCTTTATAAAATAAACACACAGATACATAAAACTTTCTGTAACTTTTAATTAAAATATTTAAATTATTCCCCAAAAAGTGAAAATTAGTGATGTCCCACTATGATCGTCATTAGTGGAAAAATTAGGACCATAAATAAAAATAATATCTTGTTGCATGTGTGATGTACTGGGCACTTAAGTTTAGGTCCCCACTGAATACAAACTTACTTTTATTTCATAATAATGATGATGCGAATAACATATGAAAAGTTTATTGATAAATATATAGTTAACTTCATCATGTATATGTGTCTGACGCCAAGGATGCTTGTAGGGTAGAAGGGTGCTAGTTGGGCATTGGGAGACATCAATCTTTAAATATGAACTAGTTGTCCCAAACTTTAATTGTGTGATTAAATTTCCTATAAGATCCAATTAGAATTCAGATCTGGGGCTTTAATAATATATAGCTGTTGTATATTTTTTTTCCAATATTAGTTTGAAGATGAAGACAATAAATATAGACCAATGCTATAAAGGTGCTATATATATCCGCTATAATCATCACAAAGAGGCTAAGAGTACCCCCCCCCCAAAAAAAAGCGTCCTTGCGGAATAGCATGTATGTGCCTTCGGCACGGTAGCGCGCCTGCTCACGGTTGCTCTCGTGCCGTCGGCACAGATGTTTTCTTAGCTAAGAGCCCTGCTAGTCAGGTAGGCGGCACGCGCGCGAGACACGTGGCGCGCTCTGTGTGGGCAGTGAAGCCCAATCACCCCGCGCGATTGAGTGTCATTTTAATCAGTTAATTTTTTTAAATTTTATAAAAAATTAGATAAAGTAAAAATATTTTCCCACTTCCTAAAAATAGAACTGTTTTATGACTGTTTTAAAAAAATGTTTGAATATTTTTTATCCTCAATTCATCCAATCAGCTATATATACCCTCATTCATCACCTATTTTTTTACATCAAACTATCTCTTCTCACTCATACTTCTCTCATATTTCTTCATACAATTCACCAATGATTTTTTTATTTTAGGATTTTAATTTTGATATTTTAAATTTTTAGAATTTTAATTATTTACATTTTCTATTTTTTAAGAATTTGTAATAGTATTTCGGGTTTTTTGAGTGCGTTTTAATATTATGAAAATGTTTTAAGTAATTGAAATATTTAAATTGAATAATAGAATAATGAGATCTATGAATAGTGAAAAGGGATGCCTTAGCTAAGAGCACTATTCGGGGTGTTCTGTCTTAGCTAAGAGTACGAAATAAAAAATGAATAAAAGTAGGACTTGGCCCACAACCTTGCTCTTAGCTAAGAGCACAATTAGGAATGCTCTAAGGGCATGCATCCTATCCTCAGTGTGACTTCTGGGTCATGTTCCACTGCCGTGGAAGGGGGGACGCGTTACAAACATTCCTTCCCCTGGTGATTGACGTTGCCGATTGAGGCGGTGGCCTGTTTCGCCATGCACGTACCCTCCATGGATCAATGAGAGACCAACGTGAAGCCCACTCTCCCCTCTGTGAGTGGCTTCACATATTAACATTTTAAATTTCCCTCTCCATTCCTGAAAAGTATGAACTATTTCCTTATTTATCTGTCCCTGAAAGATATGAACTTTCTAATTTTGGATTAATTAAACAACACATTACCCATGCACATCATTTTATTTATAACTTAACATTACACTACACTACACTACTAATAATGTATAGCCCACTCCCACTAACACTACTCACTCTCCTTTTATCTGTCAATCTTACTTTACAAATTATACATTAAAACATGTGTCTAACCAAATGTTCATACTTTTCAGGGACGAGAGAGTATAATTTTTTTAATCATTATTAATTAAATATATCATTATATCTGAAACTCAACTAATTTATTCCCTTTTTTTTCATTTTTTCTTCCGAAACTCTTTTTGTTCATACATTCAATACACACATTTTTTTACAATAAAAAAAGTCATCTTTCACTTACACAAAACTCTGTATTTCACTCTTTCAATTCAAGCATGGCCTTCGACGGTAACAATTCTTCTGGTGATGAATTAGATAATCTTCTTCAGTGTATGGAGCGTCTTTGGGGTACCTAGCCAACCTTCCCCCTCGTCTTGCACCAACATTGGCTGATCTAGACCCTGGAAATAGAAGGGGTAGAATTTAATGTTTTTAATATTAATAAATTTAATATTATGTAATTCCTCCGTCCCAACTAAGTTGAGTCGTATTCCTTTATGGGATGTCCCAACTAAGTTGAGTCATTTCTTTTTTTCATAAAAAATAAAATATCCAATCACTCTTACTTTATTCAATCACATACTTTACTCTCTCTTTATATTTCCTATTTTATTCATCTCTCCTACTTTTTAACACAATTTCTTAATCTCCGTGACCAAAAGTTTTGACTCAACTTAGTTGAGACGGAGGGAGTATTAAATATAATTAATATTATTTTTAATAATAAAATAAATAAGGTATTATACTACTCCCTCCGTCCCCAAAGATTATGCACTTTGGGTTCGACAGAGGGGTACAAAGAAAAAGTAATTATAGTATTGTCAGTGGAGAATGAGCCACACTTCATTTGAGAGAAAAGACTTTCCAAAATTAGAAAGTGCATATTCTTGCGGGACGAACTAAAAAAGAAATAGTGCATATTCTTGTGGGATGAAGCGAGTAATATTTAAGTAGCACTAGCTTTGTAATAAAATATGAACATACATTAGCTTGTAAATATGTTATTCATCCAAAAATATAAACTCATTGTAAATATTATATACATTCAAAATTAATGTACATATATATACTCCCTTCGTTCCATGTTACTTGAGGCGTTTCTTTTCGACACTGGATTTAAGAAAGTTGTGTTTAATTAGTTAAATAAAGTAAAATAAAGTAGAAAAGAGAATAAAGTAAGAGAGATGAGAGAAAGTAAAGTAAGAGAAAGAATAAAATAGGTGTGATTAGATGTTTTATTTTTAGCCAAAAAGGGAAATGACTCAAGTAACTTGGGACAACCCAAAAAAGAATACGACTCAAGTAACTTGGAACGGAGGGAGTACAAAAATAATATAAATAAAGTACTAGTAAATATATAGATTTTATAAATATTTAAAAATTTTATTTATATTTCATTGAGAATAAGATGCAATATGAATCATAAAATAAAAGTATTTTAGGACAAAAGTTTTTAACACAAATATTAAAAATGATTTTAACTAAAAAATAAATATAACAAAATAATATATGCAAATTAGTAAAAGTTATGATTTCTTAAAGTATTTAAATGTATTATTTTTATAATAAGAAGTATTAATTGATAAATAAAAAAGTAAAGAATGGAAAAAATATGTTCTTGTTGAGAGTTTGAACCCTATACCTCTTAGTTAAAAAACTAACAATTAAAACATTGGACTATTACACTTTATATGACATTCATTGAAAATAAATATATTTCTAAACTCAATGGAAGGGGCGGATATGTTATTTTCGACTCGATTCAAGGGAAAATTTATGCTCTCTGAACGGCCGGGTGGGGGCGACCGCCCCTAGATCCGCCAGTGTGCACCAAGAACCCGACGATACCATGATAGCGAGGAAGCCGTTAAAAGGCTCGTTCGAGATTATTAGTCTGAGCAACCGCATTGGTGAGAGGACTTCTCCCGACGTTGTTTTCGTATGCACCGAGAGTTATTTTCGCGCATTGTAAATACATTGGCGGTGGGAAAGAATATTACAAACAATGACCGGACACTCATGGTCGGTCACGGTCGGGTCTTATGATAGTGCAGAAGTGTACGTCTGCAGTTAGATAGCTAACCACTGGGTTCATGTTAGATATCTTCAACGAGTACTTGCATGTTGCCAAATACATTGGCCGCATAAATTAGACTTCACATCTCTTGTCTATGATATATCACCAATTTCTGGTTATTATTTTAGAACAGTAAAATATAGATAAATAGAAGAGAAAGTAGTAGGGTGTATTTTATTAATCGACACATGCCACATATATACAGTACAAGAGACTAAGCTAGGCTATGTCACATCACCGATGTGAGACATAATACATATAATATATTAACTCTCCCCCTCAAGCTGGATCATATATATTGATCATGTCCAGCATGGTACAAAGTTCTGAGAAACCCTTCACAGGCAACAGTTTTGTAAATATATCAGCAATGGTTGGTTAATGAAGTGAAAGGAGTAGTAATTATCTGATTCAAAACACACTTTCGAATGAAATGACAATCAACTTCAATATGTTTAGTCCTCTCATAAAAAACCAGATTATTCGCAGTATAGATTGCAGCTTGGTTATCACAATATATAAGGTAAAGGTTCATTGAAAGTGAACCCCAATTCTCCAAGTAGATTTTTGAGTCCGATCATCTCAGTAGCAGTATGAGCCATAGTTCTATACTCGGCCTCGACAAACGATCTCGCAACAATATGTTGTTTCTTACTTCGCCAAGTTACCAGGTTTCCTTCCAAGTAGGTGCAATCTAGAAGTAGACTTTCTATCAGACTTAAAACCAACATAATCAGCATCGGGATATCCTACAAATTTTAGATGACAATTCTTTTTAAAAAACAATCCTTTGCCCGAAGATTTCATGACATATTGAAGAATTCGAATAGTAGCATCCCAGTGAACTTGCTTAGGCTTATCCAGAAAACAACTAACTAAACCAACAACGAAGGAAATATCAGGGCTTGTTTCTATCAAGTAGATAAGTTTTCCAACTAGACATATTTATCCTCAAAGAATTCTCCACCGTCTTCCCAAACACTTGGATCAACCTCATAGGAGTATCAACGACTTTGTTCCAAGTAGTCCAGTTTCTTTCAGTAAATCCGTAGCATACTTTTGCTGAGATAGAAACACTCCAGAATTTCCGTGTGCAATTTCATTCCCAAGAAATACTTAGGACGCCCCAGATCCTTGATAACAAAATGTTGCTGCAAATACTTCTTAGTTTCCTCAATTTCATGAACATCACTTCCAGATATGAGTATATCATCAACATACACAATGAGAATGACAATATCCGATGTTTGATGTCGCACAAAGACCGAATGATCAGACTTGCATTTGTTAAAACCAATAGTTCCAAAAACACTAATGAACTTATCAAACCATGCCTTGAGACTTTGTTTAAGACCATAAATTGTCTTTTGGAGACAACAAACCTTAGTAGCATCCTCCCCCTGAGCAACATATCCCGGAGGTTGCTTTATAAACACGTTAAGTCCCGATGACCCCTCTAATTACTATTACAAATCACATATTTACTATTACACACTAATAGCCTGCAAATACAATAGATATAGGAAAGCAAGAATCCTATCTATTAGAATCAAAACCGAACAAAACTCGGCCTTCACCCCTAAATCGTCTCGGATCTGAACGGTTCCAGCCACATCAACGCTGGATCTGAACGTTCCACTTCGATCAGCACCAGATCTTTCCGTTCTCCCTGCACCAGCACCAGATCTGACAACACCACTCCACAACAGCCGCTCCAGCACAACTCCTGATCTCGCTGGTACAGCCACCTCCGTCTCAGTTCGTGGGCAGTACACAGCCTGTACACACAAGAAACATAAGATAGCTACTGCAACTCCAAGATCTAACTAACACTACTCAAACTATAGATCTAATAAGATCTATCACACGCACACATAATAGCATGTAAAGTAATAGTGTTATGCACACTCATGTGAAAGAAGAGTTTGAGGAGAGATCTACCACCGTCGGCTTTCCCAAGGCCGACTGTTACCTATTCCGTCCAAAGGAGGAGAGAGTGAGAGTTTGATGCACTTTTTATTAGCACTATAAATACCTGCAAGTATACAGAGTAGGAATAGTATAGCTAAAGGTTAGTATCGGATATCGATCACGGGAAAAACAAACACAGACTGTCTATGTTCTACTAAAACTTAATTACTATTTGGAAAACCGAAAGTTTTGGGAATTTTTGAAAACAAAGAAACAACTAATTGCAAATAAATCACCGAGATAAAAGTATAGAGATACGGGAATTCCAGGGATGTGCTTTCACAATTATGGTTATACAAATTTCAACTACAACACCCTAGCACAGTTCTTACTTTGATAGAACGAGTCACCTAGTTTATGCTCATGTGATGCAAACGTTGATTACAAACATTAGAGTTGTCAATCCTAAATACGTAACTCCTAGAAGCTACTAAGACCCTTGAAAAGTCCTCACTCTCAATTAACAGTGCCGTTTTAAAGGAAGCTAATTGTAGTGTCTATTAAGTGGATCTAACTCGCTAACCTCCTCTCACGATTATGTAGCAAGTTATATTAATTCATCACTGAATGTGTCACTCAAGCCTGGAGCATTATCAATTAACTTAAGGAATAAACAAAGTAAGATCAAACAGATGTTAAATAGAAATACGAATTGTATAAACCAATAAAAGTTACTAACTGATAAGTTGTATTCTAGGCCTTGGTTACTGGTCAGTATGATAAGCTTAACATGCATATTCTGCAAGAAAAGTTGCTTAAATGTGCAGGAAATGGTACAAGTCAACAGGGAAGGAATCAGAGGTTTCAAGTGATAAAGGACGCCATAAGGGTGTAATACTGACCAGGATGCATGCCCAAAGGCTCGAGATGGAGAGGACTGCTAGTAGACGACCAATTATTTAACGGGGGGAAAAATCGACAAATTACAAAGAAGAACAACCCTAATCCTAGGGCAAACCTCCCTATAAATACAAGGTCACATGAAGAATGAAGAGAGATTACTCATATTTAGAAGGCACACTCTGAAACCGCTCTCGGAAGTCTTAGTTCCGGAGCAGAGGCTAGCTCCACACCTTTCGTTCCTCGCCGACCAGTCAGAATCACTTGAAGATCTTGGAGTTCCACCGTGATCGTTCATCGTCAACCCAACCAGCCGTAGTAGTCGCCAGAATACTATTTCATCGCCTGGAGTGGCAAAACAATCTTTACATACTTTCTTAGTTTAACTTCGTATTTTTTAGCTCGTTGGATCCACCGTTGGAACTTAAATCTCTTGATATTGTTGAAGTATTTTGTTGAAATCCAAACGCTATGATATGGAAGTTGTTTTTTTAATTCATCTTATCATTGCAATCGTGTTTGATTCTGCCTAGATTAGTTAGATCCAGTTGTTTGCATGAGTTTTCGAAGTGTTGAAGCATGATTTCGTCTGAGTAGGCTAGATCTGAGCCTGCTAGTTAGGATTCTAAGTGTTAAATCGTTCAATCTGAAGTTTGATGCATGAAATCTGTGTTTACGTGACTGTCGCCACCTTGCATGTTAGTCAGTATGCGTAATCTGGGATTATCGGTTGTTAATATTCAAGTTTTAGTTTTTTAATTGTGGATCTTGGTTTGTGAAGTTGAAGATCTGAGTTTTTATCAATGGAATCTGTGTTTATCTAATTTTTGTACATACTTGTTGGAGAAGACAACATCCACATCCAATTTGTGGACCACTTTTACTTTTCAGCTGCTTTTATCTTTTGTCCTTCACCTTTTGTCAGACTTTAGGCAGATCTGGCAGTTCATCAGCCAGTTCGGTCGGAGATCCGTTTTTGTTTCTGTCTACCTACTTTTAGTAAACTTCTACTTTTCACATGCACCGGAGTCGTACCAACCTACCTTTCACGTGCGCAACCTAATCCTGATATGAGAACTTCTTACCAATAAGTAGAATACAAGTCCAACCTTTAGCTTATGTCTAGATAGAACCTCAACCCAAGCGTGGTAGCTAACCAAACCCCTTCTAGATTATCACTACAATCACAAGAAGCAAACATCCATCTCTGTGGGATTCGACCTTTGCTCTCACTACACTAGCCAGTATATGTGGGTTGAGGAAATTGTTGATACCAGGTTTTTAGGTTGTCGTGCCAACGACACTACTAGATTGGGAATCACCCTCCTGACCAGTTGATTACACGAGCCTGAACGAACCTACTCTTTCAAATGGCACCGTTGCCGGGGATGGATGGTGTTTTTACTTGCTTTTGTGTGTGATACTTTGGCGTATATAATGTTCATAAATTTTCCTTTCTTTTGTTTTTCAGTTTATGAGGAGCTCTACTTTTGAGTAGTGGAGGCCGAAAATACTCCCCCGATGATCAATACTAGTTACTACTCGTTCTGGCATGTTGACAGCCCTAGGTACGAGTAGTGACGAGGACAAGGATACCATAGAGGAACCAGAGCCAGTATCACCAGTCAAGTCAGAAGGAAGCCCAGTAAGGATGGCCAAAAACATTGAAGACGATCCGGAGATCGGGTCACTGAATGCACATGCCGATGGAGAGCCCCCACAGGCTAGAGTGATCACTCCAGGGCAGACCGCATGTGATGTCAAGCCTCATGTTATAGCAGTTTTGCCCACATACAATGGGAAGAGCTATGAAGGACCTTACGAGTTCCTCCATGAATTCTGCATGATTTGTAAGGCGAGTTCAAGTTAGCCTTTCTTGACCAGTTCTTTCCGTCAACCAAGACGAGTGCGCTGAAAAAGAAGATATCGTGCGTCAGGAAAGACTATGATGAGCCCATAAGCGACTACTAGGCGCGATACATGAGTCTCTTGGACGCATGTCCCAACCATCGCATGTCCGAGGTGGAAATTTATCACACCTTTTATGAGGGAATGAACAAGGAGACTAAGGACCTAGCGAACTCGTCAGCCGGAGGAGGTTTCCCGCAGTTGAGAGTCAGTAAGGCCAAGGAAGTCCTGGGAAAGGTTTTGAGTGCAAAAAGGGCTTACGACAACCTAAGGGACAGCTACAACAGGAAGGGAGTGGCGAGCGCTTCGTCGACTGAGAAAGATGATAAGTTGGAGACGCGCATGGATAAGCTAGAGAAGGCGCTCTTGACAGCCATAGAGAAGCATGCACCACCTTCTCCAATCGAGAACCGGCCAACTGCCGAACCAAGAGGCCAGGATCCTGCCTAAATTCAACCGGATGATCTAGACAACATGGCTCAAGTCAATGCAGCAGGGCACTGGAATCCCAATGGGAGTTGGAACCCAGAGAAGCAGCGAGAAGCACCATGGAGGGACCATCCAAATTTTCGATAGTGAGATGGAAACCCGAACCAGAGCCAAAATCAGGGCCAGAATCAGTACAATCCCCCACAAATTCAGAACCCTTACCGTGGACCCGCAAACCCAGACCATCAACCCAACTGGCCAGGACGGAACCAGCAGCCACAAAACCCAAATCAACCCCCGCAGAATCCAAACTCGAGTTCCCCGTATGTACTGCCCCATCAGAGGAACTATCAAAACCATCAGAACCAAAATTGCCAACCTCCAAACAACTCCACCCAAGACAGCCCGATGCATTCTAACCAGTACAGTTACGACCCGCCTAACTCAAATCATCCCCATCCTACCTATCACTCAAACAACCCGAACTACCACCAGAATCCTAATAGCCATTACAACTCTTACCACCAACCAGGACCCAATCAGTACCAGAATCCCAACAAGCCGAGAAGGTTGATTGAGGACATGATGAGAGAGTTACTTTCCTCACAGCAGAATATGAGGAATGAGTTGCAATCCAACAACGAAGTGGTGCAAGGGATGCAGAGTGCTCAAAGGGAACACAAGGCTAATATGGATATGATAAAAAAGCAACTATCCCAGCTAGCAAACTCGATGAGTGAGATGAAGGGGAATTCAGGGACGCTTCCGTCTACAGTCCATATACCGAGGAAAGCGAATGTGAGTAGGGTTACACTATGATCCGACACATCATACAAGGGACCTGAGATGAAGAGGTCAGTAGACGAGCAGGGAAGGTCCGAAGGATGTGGGGATGTCTGGAAAAAAAGAGTAGGAATATCAAAGGGAGCCTGCACGAGCCTGCACGAACTTGCTCTTTCACTAACACATCCCTAGAATCCTATGAGTTTAGTTACACATGATAGAATAAACTAAAACCATAGATTGAAGGGAACACAATGAAAGCATAAGAACTAAAGCAATAAAACCCAAAGGTTGAATCGTTGTAGCCTTGATGATCTTGATTCCTTCTTCAACTCCTTGCACAATGAAACACTCTAACTTTTAAGCTCTAGAATATTTGGGAAAGAGAAGATATTCTTTTAATGAAGCTTTGGGGGCTATTTACAGGGAAAAATCGTCCCTCATCAAATAAGGAAAAGGGTTGCAAAAAATGGTAAATCTTGGAGAGAAAGTAGGGTAAATTCTGCTCGCCGATTTTTCCTGGCGGTCGCGGTGGGTTGGTCTGAGGCTTCTGACCTTTGGCTGGCGGTCGCTGCACTTGTTTCAGCGGACGCTAGCCATCATTCTGTAACTCTCTGGACTCTCGGTAGCGGTCGCCACGCATTCTCCAGCGGTCGCTGGGTTTATCTTGTCTTCATGCACAACTTTCCCAGAGCGGTCCGCTACTGGCTTAGTGGTCGTTCGACTCCAGCGGTCGCTGGCAAGGTTGCAGCGGACCGCTGGACATGCAAAACAGCTCCGGATTTCCAACTTCGCGTTTTGACTCCCTTTTTAGGTTCAAATATGCACATTTCTTACAAAACATGTCAAAATACCAAAATAGATAAAGTATGCAAATAATGAACATGTAATACAATTTTGACAATAAAAACGGACCAAAAGATGGCCTTAAAACCGTGCAAAATCCGAGCGTATCAACTCCCCCAAAACTTATACTTTTGTTTGTCCTCGAACAAAACATAAAAGACACAAGAATAGACGCACGAAATGCACAAAGACTGGACGTCATAATTGCCTCAAAGTATGGAAAAGATAAATCAAGCATGTATTAACGCAATCAAATCAAACAAGGCTTATTAGTGCACTTTCATTACTAACTAGTGGAACACCTTGAATTCATGCACTCACATGTGGCAAACTTCCAAAAATGGGAAGTGTTCTCTCACTCTCAAACTGTATAAGGTAAAGTATTTAAGCACTCAAATCATGCATCATGCGAAGTTTACCATAGGCTTGCTCAAAGTCTAATCCCTCATCTATTATATGTGATTAAGAATCAAAAGTCCCAAAGGTCTTTATTTTTGGTTCTAATGTAGGCTCTTTGGTAGGTAAGAAATATTTGGCTAAAAAGTGGCTAAAATAAAAATCCCAAGTAGAGTAAAATAAACTTCACTTTTCTTATAAACCCAAGACACTTTTTCTAACCTTACTTTTATTTTCTTTTCTTACATATTTCTAGATTAAGCACACTTTTGAATTTTTTTATTTCACATTAAGCACACTACTTTTCACTTTTCACAATTTCCCTTTATCTCTCCAATTTCTTTAAAATAAAAACTATACTAACTCAAGTAATTGTCCTCATTGATTTGGCTTCCAAAGAAAAGGCTTAAAGGCTCAACATTGGCTCCAAAAGGATAAAGAATAGTTTTTGAAAATGGTCAAATTTTGGATATAAAAAGTAGCTATAAAAAGTAGCTATAAAAAGTTCTAGAAACATGTACATGAATGCAGATAAATCACACATGAAAGAAATTAAGGCTCAAATCTCACAAGGTATAGGCATGATTCAAGGCGAACAAGCAACTCACTAATTATGCACCTTTTAACCAAACCATCAAATCAAAACGTCAAGCCATACTTGATCAAAGAAGAAAGAAGCTCATATCATTGGCAACTCGGTCTAATATGTCCCTAAACATGCGTGTTTCTAAGTTCTTCATGCTAAGTTCATGACAAGGATTCAACTTTGGGAATTTTCAAAAATAAAAAATAAAAACAAACATAAAAAACCTAAGCTCACGGTTCATCACTTCATCCCCCCAAACGTATGTACAACAAAGTGTAAAATAAGTTTGTAGAGTCGGTAGGGACGTGAGTAGACTAAGGAAAGCAGTAAAGATACCTTGAAATTTTTCGCGTAGAGGTTGGATGGGCGAAAGTTCGAAAAATTTGCGGCTGGGCACTGTGGTCAGCCAGCGGGCCGCTGCGGACAGCGGTCGTTGGGCAGAGTCCAGAGATTTTCTGTGCGTTCCCAGCGAGCCGCAGCGCAAGCGCCATCGGTCGATGGGAAAGGTCCAGTACCTGTGAAAAACTTCAAAAACAAAAAGAAAATTCAAACTCTAAAAAGAGTACCAAATAACAGGCAAACAAGGGTTCCCCCAAACTTGCACTCAACTAAGCATGCATCACAATCGACAAATATGTGCAAGTTTGTATCAAATAAGCATCCTAAATTGTAGCATGTGATCATGTAAAACAAAACCAACAATTTAGAACACTAAAAATCCACCCCCCAACGTGAATTCACCCCCCATGCAGAGACGTATTAACATAATCAACATAAATCAACAATCTCTACGACTACACATGCATTGCAATTCAAGGAAGTAATAATAGCATCACAATGCTATGAACATGATTGCAATATATAAACAATTAAGAACAAGACGGAATTCACCAACAACAACCAACAAATCACCACCATATGCAAAATCTAACCATGAAAAATAAGTAAAAGCATCATCACACTCATCCCCCAAACTAAAGCATGATATTCAACCGAACAATTCATCAAGAATGAACAGAATCCATGGAAGAATTCAAACAAAACTCAGAAATTAAGTGTAGGATTCGTACCTTGAGTTGGAGAGAAAATGAAAGCTTGAAATTCGGAATGGAATGAGAGAATGAGAGTATGGGTGTGTGAATTTGCTAATGTTTTATAGTTGGGGTCGTGTGCTAGGGAGAATTGGAGAAGATGGTATAAATAAGGAGAGAAAACTCACCCTATATAGGTAAAATCGCGTCTCTGACCTCTCCGTGGAGACCGCTACGCAACGTGCAGTGACCGCTGCGCGTGTTGTAAAAACGGTGCCTCTCCAACGGGCCACTGCGGCCAGCACAGCGACCGCTACAGCCTGCCCTAGGCCCGCCCTAGGGCCCAACCTGCTCCTGCACACTGAAAAACTTGGCAGCGGTCGCTACAATTATATTTTTATAATTTTAATTTTTTAATTTTTTTTAATGTGCACAGAAAATGCACGAAAATTAAAGGAAAAACAGTAAACGAAAATAAAAAAATAAAGGATAAACAAGTTGGGTTGCCTCCCAACAAGCGCCTTTGTTTAGAGTCGTTGGCTCGACTTGAAGTTGCCCAACTAAGTGGGCGGATCAACAACCCTAGTGCTGAAAACCACGAACTGGATCATTTTGTTACCAATTTTTCTCCACCACTTGTATTTCCCATTCGAGGTCTTGATCACGAAGACTTCGGGGTCGACTGGAACTTGAGGCTTCTTCTTGGCCTTCTTCTTCTTCTTGGCCTTCTCCTGAAAGGGAGGTTTAGCTTGGTTAGGCGTATTCTTTTTAGGAGATTGAGGAGGAGTATGAACAATAAATATAGAAGGGTTAGAAGAATCCTCCCTTTCAAATGGCTTATAAGGCTTAGACGTGTCGTTCATCATGACCGCCCAGCATTCGCGCTCCATTCTTGCTTATTGCGCCTCTTCATACTTAAGCATTTCGCTCTCAATCTTGTAGGTGAAGCGACTGTAGTTGTCACTAATCGTGATCTCGCCTCTACCTATATCAATAAGAGCTTTGCATGTGGCTAGAAAATCTCTACCTAAGATTAAATGTACATTCTTATCTACTTTCATATCAAGAAAAATGAAGTCGGAAGGGAAGATGAAATCATCTACCTTTACCAACACATCGTCAATCATGCCCTCGGTCTTGATTGCCGAGTTGTCGGCCAACCTTATGATCACATCTGACGTCTTGAGAGGTCCGATGTTGAGCTTTTCATAGTACTTTACTGACATGATGTTGATACTGGCTCCCAAGTCACAAAGAGCCTTGTCTATTTTTCCTTCTCCAATTGAGGACCTAATGATGAATTGACCGGGATCCCTTTGCTTTCACGGCCCTCTCCCGTTGAATGATCTCGCTGCAATGATGCGGCAACTTAAGGTCGGCTTTAGTAGGTTTCTTTTTTCTCATCACGGTCTCCCTTAGTAGCTTCGCGTACCTAGGTATCTCCTGCAACGAGAGGGATGTTAGTATAGACCTTACAAAACATATTTACAAAGTGCTTGAACTGCTCTTCAAGCTTGAACTTCTTCTTCGGCTAGAAAGGGAGTACAATCCCGTTGTGCCGCACGAGCTCCTTTTTGGCGGGCGCCTCTGGCTCTTCAGTGGCGGGCCGCTACGGTGTGTGCAGCGGTCCGCTAGGCATCGGGCAGATTCCAGACTGTGCCCCAGTAGCGGCCCGCTGCGAAGTGTGCGGCGGTCCGCTGGGCATCAGGCAGTCCCCAGATTTTGTTCCAGAGGTGATGCCTTCGTCCTTCTTCTGCTTGGCAACCCACTTTTTGTTTATGTCCGCCACTCGTGCTGCTGCCTTTGCCTTGTCTTCCTCAATCTTCTTGTGGACATGGTCCATTTGAGTTTTGATGTTCTAGACGGCAGTGGCAATAGTGTTTATTCCTTGCTCGAGATTGTTCAACCTTACTTCAACAACCCCAATCTTGGTGTCATTGATCTTCCAATCTTGCACTAGCACTTCCAAAATCTTCATAATTCCTTGGTCATACTTCTGCTCCTTCTTGATAGGCTCAACTACTCCACCTTTGCTAACATTAAATCCTGCGGGGGGTTGCAAGAAATTATTATTAGAATAAGAAAGGTTAGGATGATGCTAGTTCCCATTATAATTATTGAAATTACCGCCCCCTGGTTAAGCGATAATTGTTGTTGTAACCCCTATTGGGACCGCCTCCTTGTTGTACGTAGTTGATGTCTTCTTTAGGAGTGGGAGGAGCGTCGGGTTTGGTGACCGCAATGACGGAGGTCAGTGGGGTCGGATCCTCTCTTCTAGACGTGTCCATTTGGTCAACCCAAACTCTAAGCTCGGCCAATTCCTTAACAAAAGAACTATCTTCTGTCTCCTCTATGGCCGCTACTCTTCTTGAGCTGTGCTTCTCTTTTTACCACCCTCTGCTATTGGTGGCGAACTTCTCTATCACCGCCATGGCATCCGGTCCACTCTTCCTTAAGAATCCCCCATTGGCCCTTGACTCCAACGTAGCACAAATTTTTTTATTAAAGCCATTATATAGGATCCCTACCTGATGGTCCACGGTGAAACCGTGGTTGGGGCACTTGCGGAGTAGGCCTTTGAAACGATAGACCGCCTCATAGAGGGGCTCGTCGTGGCCTTGCATGAATTGGAAGATCTCACTCTTGAGCTTCAATATTGTGCCTGGCGGGTAGTATTTGTCGAGGAAGGCAGCCACTATATCCTTCCACGTGGAGACTTGCTCTTTGGGCAGACACTCAAACCACTCTTTAGCAGAATCAATTAAAGAAAAAGGAAAGAGTCTTACCCTTATGGCGTCGTCATCGACACCATTTAACCTTAGAGTGTTTGCAATTTCCATGAACTTCGAGAGGTGGCGGTTGGCATCTTCTATGGCCCTGCCTGCAAAAGGAAATTGCCCAACCCTTTGAATAAGAGGCATTCGCAGCTCAAAATTGTTAGCATCAACACGAGGGCCTTCGGGAAAAGTAATCATATTCCTGTGATTGAACATGTGCATCACGGGCACTATCTCCTTATCCTTCTTTTCTTGCGCCTCGCGGGCAGCCCTTTCTGCCTTCTCTCATCCATCAAAAGCTTAACCTTGGCTGGAAGCCTCTCTAACTCGGTTCTGTCTCCCATTGATCCTTGCTCACTTCTTATTTTCCTACGGGTCCTTTCAAGCTCGGGATCGAGCGGTTCTAAGATGTTCTTCCCAGAACGCGTTCGCATACACAACTTGAAAGAAACAAAACAAAAACAAATTAAACAAAAATTAAAAACAGAAAGCAATTAAAATCCAAAGTAGTAAAATTATCCGTTTGAAGATATCAATCCCAAAGTGAATTATCTTCCCTGGCAACGGCGCCAAAAATTTGATGCACTTTTTATTAGCACTATAAATACCTTCTGCAGCCCTCATGGTCCTATGGCATCCCCCTGATGCACCTTGGGTGAATCTGAACACTAATGGAGCCTTCTCTGCATCGACACTGGAAGCGGGGGAGGGAGGATTGGTCCGTGGTTCTGATGGAGAACATCTGCGGGCCTTCTGTGCTCCGGTAGCTGCATCATCGAGCTTTGAGGCGGAGCTTCTGGCTCTGATTCGAGGTTTGGAGATGGCTATGGAGCTTTCTACTCACATTTGGATAGAGCTGGACTCAGCGGCTCTGGTTAGTTTGTTGTCATCTGGACACCTTGGCTCTGCAGATCTTAGACATCATATGGCTTTGATCCGTAGTATGACATCTCAGCGGCAGGTTCGATTCTCACACATCTACAGAGAAGGGAACCGGGCCGCTGACTTTCTGGCAGGTAGGGGGGTCATACCCCTGCCCTTAAATACTTTGATTCAATCTCTGCGCCTCGGTACCTGAAGGCACTAGTTAGGATGGACCAGCTGGGATATCCTAACTTCCGTTTCCGACGTGGAGATGTGGGTTGAACTTGTTCTCATGTTGATTTGCTTTACTTTATATTCGTCTTTTCCTTTTGTTTATTTAGCCCATCCTTCCTTCTTGATAGCATGGAGGATCCCGGCTTGTGGGACCTCTGGTTTGCATTTTCATGTTCTTGTTTTGGATCTTAGTCACTTTTGGGCTAAGACCAGGTTTTAAGAACATTACATTTTAATCGTATTCACGGGTTGGGGGTCTGCCTAAACCTCCCGCCCACAAAGGGCGTTTTTTATTAAAAATAAGTATACAAAGTAGGAATAGTATAGCTAAAGGTTAGTACCGGATATCGATTATGGGTAAAACAAACACAGACTGTCTATCTTCTACTAAAACTCAATTACTATTTGGAAAACTGAAAGTTTTGGGAATTTTTGAAAACAAAGAAACAACTAATTGCAAATAAATCACGGAGATAAAAGTATAGAGATAAGGGTATTCCAGGGATGTGCTTTCACAATTATGGTTATACAAATTCCAAATACAACACCCTAGCACAGTTCTTACTTTGATAGAACGAGTCTCCTAGTTTATGCTCATGCGATGCGAACGATGATTACAAACATTAGGGTTGTCAATCCTAAATACGTAACTTCTAGAAGCTCCTAAGACCCTTGAAAAGTCCTCACTCTCAATTAACAGTGCCGTTTTAAAGGAAGCTAATTGTAGTGTCTATTAAGTGGATCTAACTCGCCAACCTCATCTCACGATTATGTAGCAAGTTATATTAATTCATCACTGAATGTGTCACTCAACCTTGAAGCATTATCCATTAACTTAAGGAAGAAACAAAGTAAAGATCAAACGGATGTTAAATAGAAATAGGAATTGTATAAACCAATAAAAGTTACACATGATAGAATAAACTAAAAACATAGATTGAAGGAAAGACAATGAAAGCATAAGAACTAAAGCAATAAAACCCAAAGGTTGAATCCTTGTAGCCTTGATGATCTTGATTCTTTCTTCAACTCTTTGCACAATGAAGCATTCTAACTTTTAAGCTCTGGAAATATTAGGCAAAGAGAACATCTTCTTTTGATGACGCTTTGCGGGCTATTTATAGGGGAAAAATCGCCCCTCATCATATAAGGAAAAGGGTTGCAAATATGGTAAATCTTGGAGAGAAAGTAGGGCAAATTCTGCTCGCCGCTTTTTCCCAGCGGGCCACTGCACCTTGGCCAGCGGTCGCTGTGGGTTGGTCTGAGTCTTCTGACCTTTGGCTGGCGGTCGCTGCACTTGTTTCAGCGGTCGCTAGCCATCATTCTATAACTCTCTGGACTCTCGGTAGCGGTCGCCATGCATTCTCCAGCGGTTGCTGGGCGTGTCTTGATTTCATGCACAACTTGCCCAGAGCGGGCCGCTACTGGCTTAGCGGTCGTTGGGCGCCAGCGGTCACCGGCAAGGTTGCAGCGGACCGCTGGACATGCAGAACAGCTCCAGATTTCCAACTTCGCGTTTTGACTCCCTTTTGTAAGCTCAAATATACACATTTCTCACAAAAAATGTCAAATACCAAAATAGATAAAATATGCAAATAATGGACATGTAATGCAATTTTGCCATTAAAAACGGACCAAAAGATGGCCTTAAAATCGTGCAAAATCCGAGCATATCAGAGTTGTAGGCTCGGATTTATCCTGATAGCTAGACACGGATGTCCACTGGTCCTTTTCCGAATGTCGGTTCGCACACCGCCGCTAATAGCCACGCCTCGGAGCTATGTCGAACGCAACCAAACAGCCGCACTCCTCACTCACACCCCTCTCGAAAACCACTCTCCACTCCACGAAGGAAACTGGTTAGGCACAAGTCTGAACTGAGAAGAAACCGCTCACACCCCTCTCGAAAACTACTCTCCACTCCACGAAGGAAACCGGTAAGACACAAGTCTCAACTGAGAAGAAACCGCTCACACCCATCTCATTTATCTGCCTCACCACTAGAGACTCAGACCTCACGAAGAGGAAGACCGGAGAAGTCACAACTTCCCCGAAGATAGAAGGAAGAAAGTGACGATTTCTAACTTGAGAGAGAGAGAGAGAAAAAAAAACTGCACTTAAGAGAAGAGGCGCTCCAAAACTGAATGTGTGAAGTAAATGACGCTGAAACCTTAATCATATACTCCCTCCGTCCCACGTTACTTGAGGCGTTTCTTTTCGGCACGAGATTTAAGAAAGTTGTATTTAGTGACTTAAATAAAGTAGAAGAGAGAGTAAAGTAAGAGAGATGAGAGAGGGTAAAGTAAAAGAAAGAATAAAGTATGTGTGATTAGATGTTTTGTTTTTAGTCAAAAAGAGTAACGACTCAAGTAACTTGGGAAAACACAAAAAGAAATACGACTCAAGTAACTTGGGTCGGAGGGAGTATAAATAATTAAGGTTTCTCTCAAGTGGGCTTCTCTTGGTGGGCCTGCAACTTCGGGGCTGCAGTTAGGGCAATGGGCTCGGTTATTTGGGCTTGAGATTTTGGGCCTCATATAAGGACACACTTAACCCACAAATACCATCGGAGTCAAATCACCATACAAGAAAGCATTCTTTACATCAAGCTGATACATAGGCCACGAAAGATTAACAACCAAAGAGAACAAATTCGGATTGAGTTCATATGAGCAGTGGGAGAGAACGTCTCAAAGTAGTCAATACCATAAGTATGTGTGTACCCTTTGGCCACAAGCGAGCTTTGTATCGATCAATACTACCATCAGCAAGAAATTTTATGGTAAACACCCAACGACAAGATACAGTATCTACCGAATTAGGGGCATGTACCAATATCCAAGTACCACGACTCAAGAGAGCTTGCATCTCCTCATCTATAGTGGCTCACCATTAAGGGTGTTTGAGTGCCTCTTGGTAAGAAGTTGGAATCACTGTAGACAAAAGACAAAGAGCAAAGGCACGAAAAGTAGCACTCAAGCGAATAAAGAAAACGTGATTAGACACATGGTGTTTGGTGGTACAAGTACGTTTACCTTTGCGAATGGCTATTGGTAACTAATCTAGAGGAGTTGGACCTTCGGAAGCTAGAGGCGAAGATAACTGTGGCAGTGGGCATAGACTATATTTGGTACTGTTACTAGGGCTTCAGGGGTTGTTGCAGGTTGATGACGTTGTGTATAGACCTATAAAGGATGAGCAGAAGACATAGGAGATACAAAAGTTTGAGCATGCAAAGGAGTTGGATTTAACTGGCTGGTTGGTTTAGTTTGAGAATGAGTAAAATAAGGTTGAAATTCAAAGAAGGTGACGTTTGCAGAGATATAATGACGTTTGGTAAGAGGGTCAAAACATCGATATCCCTTTTTGGTTCTAGAATAACCAAGAAAAAACACACTTAATAGAACAAAACGACAACTTATCCTACCCAAGCGTAAGATCATGAACAAAACAAGTACGCCCAAAAATTTGAGGAGGAATATGATAAAAAAAAGATTATCAGGATGAAGATACGATAAAGGAATATACGATAAGAGGGTCAAAACATCGATATCCCTTTTTGGTTCTAGAATAACCAAGAAAAAACACATTTAATAGAACGAAGCGACAACTTATCCTACCCAAGCGTAAGATCATGAACAAAACAAGTACGCCCAAAAATTCGAGGAGGAATATGATAAAAAAAGATTATCAGGATGAAGATACGATAAAGGAATATACTCATGCAACACACTAGATGGTATCCTGTTAATAAAGAAGCATGCAGTAAGAATAACATCATACCATAGATACTTATACACATGCATGTGAGACATAAGAGTACACGCAACATCTAAATCATGAGGATGCATGCGCTCAGGTACTCCATTTTGTTAAGTGTGAGAGCAAGAGGTTTGATGAATTATACCATGAGATTCACAAAAAGATGATATAGATTATTGTGTGAACTCAAGAGCATTATCAGTACGGAGAAACGCAAATCAACAGAATATTAGGTCCTTATTTCATGATAAAAAGATTTGAACAGTAGGGACTTCACTTCTTTGTTTAAGCAAATACAACCATGTTATACGAGAATAACCATCAACAAGAATTAGAAAATACTTGAAACCGCCTCTGGACTTAATCCTACTTAGACTCCAAACATCACAATGAACAAGATAAAACACAAAAGAGCTACGAGTCTCGACTCGAGAAGGAAAGGAAGCGCTATTGTGCTTGCCCAACTCACATGAATCACAATTAAAATCAGCAGACGCAACTGGAACTAAACTACGGAGACTGGCAAAAGACGGATGACCAAGAAGACAATGCCACTAATATGGGGACACTACAGAAGAGACAGCACTGAGAGAGACAAGTGAAACAAAATCTAAGTAGTACAGACCGCCACGCTCATGTCCCCGTCCACCATACGGACCTCGACCGCGAGCAGATATAGCTGAATTATCAAAAGAGGTAGTCCGTACGTGCGGTGGAGACACGAAGAACGTGAGACAACGCATTAGATAACGTTGGAATGTTATCTCTGGCCATCAAGCTATCTCGAAGTGGTTGGATATCAGCATTAAGACATGACAAAAATTTCGCTACCATGAATTAATCCCATTATTTTGCTCTTGTTGTGGCATCATAGGAAAGGGGATGATAAACTAAAATCTCATCATCAAGCCTTCACAGTAGAGAAGTAATCATTGACTGATTGAGTATCCTGAGTATGAGAAAGGTTTCTCATATAATTCAAATACCCGAGAGATGTTTTTTCCATTGAACAACATCTCTTGTATAGCATCCCATGTGGCTTTAGCACTATCCAAGAACATGATATTTTGAATAATAGATGGTTCTAGGCAATTGAGAAGCCAAGTCATGACAGAATAGTCATCAGCACACCAAGTGTAGTAGTTGGCATCTGTAATAGCAGGCGGAGCAGTTCGAACATGGCTATGCTTCTTCTGTGATCCCAAAAATAGGAGAAAAGCACGTTACCAGAGCATATAGTTGGTTTTGATAGGCGGTCTAAAATCAAAAAATGATAAAATGCCTGTAGCAGGAGTAGGATATGATAATAGCCGTAGTAGAAGTGTAGCCGTTGGGAAATAGGAGGAATAGAATAATAGTTGAAGCAATACAGCAACCAGTGGAACATAGCAGCAACATGCTAATAATAATTATAGGCAGTAGAGCAGAGCTGTGGAGTAGGAGCAGAACAACAGAGTAGCAACAACGGAGGTAGAAAAAAAAGCCCTCAATTTCGAAACCCTAATTTTCGTTTTTTAACTTTTTTTTCCAGACTAACCTAGTGACGTATTCGAATCCGCTCTGGTACTACGTAGAACAGTAAAATATAGAGACATAGTAGAGAAAGTAGTAATGTGTATTTTATTAATCAATATAGGCCACATATATATAGTACAAGAGACTAAGTTGAGCTATATCACATCACCGATGTGGGACAGAATACATACTCCCTCCCTCCGTCCCATAAAAATATGGGCAATGGGTATGGTACGGGAATTAAGACAAAATTAGTAAAGTAAGAGAGATGGAGGAAAATGGTTTGATAAAGTAAGAGAGAGGAGGAGAATGTTAATTAAAGTAGTGTTAGTGAATGGTGGGACCTATTATTAAATTGATATAACTTTCTAAAAATAAAATGCACATATTTGTGGGACAGACGAAAATGGAAAGTGCATATATTTTTATGGGACAGAGGGAGTATAATATATTAACAATTATTTACCTCAAATTTCTATATTTTACAGTAAAAAAAACATAATAAAATCAATAATAATTATTTTCATATCAATATCGAATCAATTAACATCAATCAAAAAAACAAAACAAAACATATCACAAAGAGTAAAATTCTGAAGACACGAAAAAATATTGTCGATAATTTTTTAAATGAAATCTAGCACATCAAGATCATAGATGGCATACTTGGACGATGGCACGAGATTTTAGGAGATGTTATTTTGTGTATTAGGTGAAGAGAGAAAATAGTATATTTATATTAATGTGAGAGAGGGTTATTTTGAAAAAATGGAAATGTAACATCTTTTATTAGATAAACTAAAATGAAAAGTGTGACATCTATTATGGGATGGAGGGAGTATTACACAATATTTTTGACTGTCAAAATTTTTTATTTAGTCAAAGTACTCCCTCCGTTCCTTGTTAATAGATGCACTTCTTTTCGATACGGAGTTTAAGAATAGTGTGTTTAATGGATGGTGAAAAAAGTAAGAGAGAATAAAGCAAGAGAGATGAAGAGAGAATAAAGTAAAAAGAAGAATTGGTTTTTGCCAAAAATAGAAATTACTGAATTAACTTGGAACTTTCTAAAATAGAAAAATGACTCTATTAACATGGAACGGAGGGAGTACTTGGTGTGAAAGTTAGTCTGAAGCCCATTATTAAGGCTTAAGCTAATACTTCCTCCATCTCAGGGTAGTTGGAACATTTTTTTGGGCACGTGATTTAAGAAATTGATTTATTAAAGGTTAAAATGAAGAGAGGAAATTAAGAAAGAGAATAAAGTAAGAGAGATGAAGAGAGTGTAAAGTAAGAGAGGGTAAAGTAAGAGATGAAATAAAGCTTTTACTGAAAAGGGAAATGACGCAACTTTCTTGGGACAAACAAAAAAGAAATTAATTATGACTCAACTAAGTTGTAAGGAGGGAGTATTTGTTTGTTATAATCCGACTTAGTGGAATTTGGGTAAAAATAAAATAAAATTTGAGAATAATGATATATAAGAACAATGAAAAGAAATTTAAAAGTGAGGACATTTATAGAAGGAGAGATTTGATAAAAAAAAAGAAAAATTGAGTTGAAATAAAAAAATTTAAATGGAACTTTGAAAATTGATTTTCTAATAAAATAAAAATAACGATTATTTTAGAGGTGATGAGCCAGCGCTTGTCCAGCATCAGTAGGGACGGATGCAGAAATTTAGATAGTAGGGGCTTAAATATACTCCCTCGTCTTATAAAAAAAGGTTATTTGAGGACGAAACGAGTTTTAATACGTACTTGTAAAGTAAGAGGAATGAGAAAAAATAGTTAAAATAGTGTTAGCGGATGGTGGACAACACGAATTTTAATACTTCCTCCGTCCCATAAAAATGTATCATTCTCCTTTTTAGTTTGTCCTACTAAAGATTTCACATTTCCGTTTTTATAAAAAGTTCTCTTTCCGATAATATAAATATTATTTCTCCTTCCATTCCACAAAACAAAACCTTCTTAAATCTTGTGCCGTCTCGTCCCACAAGTATGACATCTTTTATAGAATGGAAGGAGGACGTGACTTTTAAAATAAAAGAGAATGTGAGAAAAGATTGTTTGGTTAACATAAAATGTTTCCATAAATTTTGCGCTCCCTAAATAAAAAAGAGTTTAATACCCTGAACTTTTTAAATTATTGATTTTATTTACAAAGACGTTTGAATTTTCGCAAGGAATTGGATTTTTAATTTAAAATAATAGGCCAATAGGTGACAATTTAAAGAAGCAGATGTTGTATTAAAATAATAATATTAATATATTGGAGTATTAATTTCCGTTAAATCGAGTCTTCTTCCTCAAAAATATTCAGCAGCCATTGTTCTTTCATTCTACCGTGGCCATTATTTGTAATTTTGTTCAACCCCTCTTGTTATTCAACTTGGTGATTTACTCTTCAATAACCTTAATTTGGTGAGGGCTAATGACCATTTTAAAAATTTTAGAAGTAGAAAAAACATTAAAAAAATTGGGAAAGGGCATAAGCCCTCCCCTTCTGGCATGTGCCAATGGGTTGGCTATGACGCGTGGCATGGCTACCAGCACTGTGTTGTCACGCGGCTTCTGCCTCATCCTACGTTTTCCACCGCCGTCGCATCACGCCGGGACGTGCAATGCGCTTATATTTTTTACATATCACACAATAACGTTGTACTCATTATAGAAGACATTAGTGAAATTCAAATTAAGATTATTTTATTTAACCTTCCAAGTTGCACTATTTTTAGCCTAATGTCAATTTTTATCTATTGCCCATAAAAAGTAAAATCTTTCCAAACGTGCAATTACAGTAATTGAGTGTTTAAGCAAAGAGTATAGAGATAAATGTGTACGAACAGTGAACTCCTACATGTGGTGGAAACCTAATTGGTTTGTGAGGGCATCTTTGCACGATGCAAATTAACAAGAAAATTAAAGTTTGTGTTCAACTAATTGGGGTTTAATTTGGAGAATTATTATTAACCAATTGCATCGACTCTTGAAGCACTGCATCGAGTATTCATCTTTAGCCTTTCAAATGTTGTAGGAGATGTATTAATGATTTAAAGGTGTAGTTATATTTATTTAATGAGAATATTGATGCCTTTTTGTCAGTGATTGGCATAATGTTGTTGGTGACATTGAGGATAATATCTTACTTTGTGACAGTTCCATTTAATTAACCCTTTGAATGTTATTCATTAAATAATTAGCGTACTTGAACAAAACTTTGTCCACTTCCACTAGAGCTAGCTTCTCTATCCCTTTTTATTCTAGTATGGGATTAGGAATGTGAAAAGATAGAAGCATAATAAATTGAATATATGAACTAAAATACTCCTTCCGTCCCAACCTAAACATGGCGTTTCATTTTCGCATGTAAGAGAGAGAATAATATAGTAGAGAGTTTGTTACGGACGTTCTCCGCAACGGTCCAGTTATCTGACATCTTGCGTGAGACGATGAACAATCCCTAGACAATTTCGAAGAATTGATCACAGAAATCTGCTAGGCAGCGGACGTTTTCCGATGATAGCAGAGAAGAACACAAATAATCTTGTTGCACAAGTTAGGTTTAGGGAAAATATTTCATTCATAATCATCATTGGTAAATGAAATACCCTATTTAAGACTAAGGACCCTAGGGCGGTTCGACCTAACTTAGGCATTCGGGAAAGAACAGCAAAGAAAACCCGAACGGGGCTTATAATTAAGGCCCGACCCAACAATAATTTAAATAGAGTTCAACAATGAAGGCGTCAAAACCGCGACGCCGATTTTTCGCCGACGCCGGTTCTGACGCCGAACCATTGCGACCGGCGTCGATGAAATCGGCGTCAATTTCGGCGTACCCATGCCGATTCGTGTGGTGACACCGGTTCTAACGCCGATCCTCACGGCGCCATTGTTGGCCCCGGATCGGCGTCAGACCGGCGTCAGAATTTAATTTTTAAATTTTTTTTTCGAAAACACTATATACGCGCTTTGAACGTCATTTTCATTCGCACCATTTGTTTTAACGAGTACTCTCTCTATCTTTCTTTCTGTACAAGATCAATAACGAGCAATGGAGAACAACTACGCAGGAACTCCAGTGACTCCCGGGGGATGGTCTCAGACTCCCCCGACTCCCGGGGTAGGGTCCCAGACTTCCCCGGCTCCTGGGGGAGGTGGTTGGCCTCCGATGACCGGGTACTACAACATGTACCCGTGGCAGCAGATGATGCCGGGGTGGGCACCCGGCATGCAGCCCCCTATGCAGATGATGCCGAAGTGGGCACCCGGGATGCAGCCACCGGCGCAGCAGATGATTCCACCGCCGCAGGGGACGCCCGGGGAGGACAACGCCTATCGGCCGACTTTTGATTTTTCCACCGGTTCTTCGCACACATCGACCCCAACGGATGCACAGTATACGGAGACCTTCTCCTTAGCGGACTTGGGTCTTGATATTAACGAGGTTCTGGAAACTCTCATTCAAAGCCAGGGAGTAGGGCGGGGTAAGAAGAAGGGCAAGGCCAACAAGGTCAGCGAGTCGTCGCAGCCGGAGGAGGATAGTCGGGTCCGGAGGAAGTGGACGGACGCGGAGAACGTTGCGCTTGCCAAGGCGTGGGTGAGTGTCTGCGACGATCCTCTCATTTCGAACAACCAGAGGATCGTCAACTTGTGGGCCAAGATAGCCGCAGCCTACAGGGCATTTGCCCTGAAGGGAGACCGCGCATCGGGGAGGAGTGCCGGAAGTGCTGGGACCGAATTAGGTCTGGCGTCTCTCGATTTTCGGGTTTGTACGCCAACGCCCTCCGCATGTAGACCAGTGGCCAAACACAGGAAGACTGCAGGAGGATTGCGGAGAGAGCCTACCCCGATCCGCAGAAGAAGTACTATGAGTTCACCTACTGGAACTGCTACGTTGTGCTCAACGAGTTGGAGAAATTCCGGGCAGGTGTCGACGCTGGCTGGCCGAAGAAGCAGAAACTGAACTATACCGGAGATTATAGCGGTAGCAGCGGTGGTTCGACAGACCTCCCCAGACGGCCCAAGAGGTCCCGACCCCTCGTTCGTTCGGTCGCCGACCTCGCCCGGTTGTCCAAAGGCGGGCGCAACAGGTTGCGAGGGAGGGCACCCCGAGTTCCCAGGGGGTCCATTCGGCATCCCCCCTCGGCAGGTCTACCGAGGAGCTCAAATTCTTCGCGCGCCAACAAACGCGTGCTCAAATGGTGAAGACCTTAGCCGACTTCCAATCGGCGGTGGACCCCGAGGTGAAGGATTATCTTCGTGTATTGCTCCAGAGCCAGCGTGAAGAATTGGAGGCGATGAGGAGGGAGATCGGCGGGAATAGCCGCGGCGTAGGTGGCGACAGAGGCGGCGGCGACGACGGTGAAGAAGGGCTGGGCGACGACGAAGACGAGGACGACGGCGAGGAGTGATATTTTTTACTTTTTTAATTGTACTTTTTAATTTTTGTACTTTTTTTAAAATTATTGTACTTTTTTTAAAATTAATGTACTTTTAAAATTTTAATAGTATTATTCGAATTTCCCGTATTTGTCTCGTAAATTAAATTCCGTATGTTGATACGATTGTAAATTAAATTATATAATTGTTATTAGTGATGTGGATAAGTAGTGGGAAGGCTATGTGAGGGCTATTTGATGTCCAGTTGAGGTGGCAAGCTGATGTGGCAGGAGAATTTTAGTGCTGATGATGTGGCAGTGGGAAGGCTATGTGAAGGCTATGTGAGGGCTATGGGACCAATTTCCCACTAAGAATACTTTAATTACTTTTTCTCTCTACCTCTCTCTTACTTTATCAATTTGTGCATTAAAACATGTGCCGAAACCAAAGTGCATATTCTTTGGGGACGGAGGAAGTAATAAATAGTTAAAGTGGAGAGAAAGTAAAGTAAGAGAGAATAATGTAGTAATGAGTTTCAGCCTAAGCAAGACGTTTCATTTTCGCACGTGCTTTGGAAAAATGATAGTCTCTGTTACATTATTCTCTCTCCACTTCAATATTATATTACTACATTTCTCATAGTACGTGCGAAAATAAAACGGCTCGCTTAGACGGCGACGAAGGTAGTAATTAATTAGAAAAAGATCAGGATATAAGAATTTCCCCAAATCAAACAAAAAAACTGCTTTCTTGGAAAATAGGTCATCAAGTGAGCTAATTAAGTGTTATTTGGACATACCAGCTAATTAGCTTTAGTTTATAAGACATACGTACAGATATTCTGAACTCATGATTAAGCAACTCAAAAGCCAAATTTGAAAAGTGCTTGTAGATTAAATTAACCAGTTTAGTGTTGTAATTAAGGGCCTATACCTACGACCTAGCAAATTTTCATGAAAATTATACTATTCCATTAATTATTGCAATGTGTGATTATGATGTTGTTAGGTCTAGCAATCTAGTTGCTGATTGGCTTCTAACTCATATAAATACAATTCAACATTTTTTTAGCTCTTTCAAACACACACAAAACATTTACATGTTGCATAGAAGGATGCAACATTCCAATTGGGGCCCATTTCATTTGAATGATGGTGTTTTAACCTCTCACTAATACACAAGAGATTGCATAGTTAGATTATCGAACATATATAATTTTTATGTTATTTTGCGATCAAACTACATTGAAAATGTTTGATGGTACCCTTTTTGCTATTCTTTAAATATGCTTTGTTTTAGCTCTTTATTGTGTGTACAATTATTGTTGTTGTTAGAAAAAAGATGAAAAGTTTAAGAAAAAAAAGGAAAAGTTTAAAAAAAAGCGAAAAGTTTAATTTTTTATATAGTTGCATAAAGTTAAGTCATTACTAATTATTTAATTTAAGAGATGATAGTGGAACAATGTATATGGATATTATATATAGTACGTATAGAGGGTGCATTATTTGAGTTCAAAATGTTGAGAAAATGTTTCTCAATTATTGCTACCGCCGTGGCCGATTTATTCATATTTTGGGAGGAATTAATGATGTTTTCGGACTCACATGATGTACGGACATAATTTCTCTCTTTTTTCAGTTTATATTTTATATCTGTGTGTGTGAATTATGAATAGGTGATGGACTTTGAAAAATAATTCAAAGACTTTTTTTAACATCAACTTCAATTTTATTAACTTTCGACGACTTCTAAAATTTAAGGTGGCTTTGGGTTAGGGGTGTGCATTCGGGTTTCGGTTCGGTTTTTTGCCAAAACCGAACCAAAACCGAAAAACCGAATTTAGTTCAAAATCCAAACCGAACCGAACCAGAAAAACCGAAAACCGAACTTAAAAAACCGAAAAACCTGAAAAAAACAAATATAATATAAATATATATTTATATATGTGTATTTTATTTTATTTTATATATACTAATAGAATATTTATATAATATAAAATTAATAATACATATAATATATATTATATAGTAGAATATATTAAAAGAATATATATATTATACATAATATAATATATTAAATTAATAGAATATATATATATATATAATTCAGTTTTTCGGTTTTTCGGTTTTTTTCTTCGCCCGAACCGAACTGAACCGAAAAACCGAAATTTTTTTATTTTTAAAACCGAACCGAACCAAAAAACTGAAAAAACCGAACCGAATTTCATAATTTCGGTTTGGTTCGGTTCGGATATTCGGTTTCCGGTTTTTTTGCTCACCCCTACTTTGGGTCGTGCCTGGATGAGCCCTGGTTAGGGTCGGGCCCTGAAAGACTAGAGTTGGGCCCAGGATGACCCAGGGGTCAGGGCTGGAACGACCCATGTTCGTATCGACTGCGTTCCCGATGTGGTCTCGGTTTGAGGGGAGGTTTGTTGGGTGCAAACCCATCCCACATCGGATGAGTGGGGGAAGTTGGAAGGTGTATATAATTCATGTCCAATTTCAATTAGTTCGAGACCTTTTGGGAGTGACCTAAAAACAAATCCGTGCGGGCTTGACCCAAAGCGGACAATATCAAAATAATATTGCATTCGACGATCCCAATAAGTGGTATCAGAGCCACTCTATTGATGATTCTCTGATAATTGGATAAGGAGAATTAAAGTTATATGTGTTCGTTTATCTTATAAATCAAGAAATTTGTCTCTGATAATTGGATAAGGAGAATTAAAGTTATATGTGTTCGTTTATCTTATAAATCAAGAAATCAAATTTCTTGATATTAGGGTTTGTGGTTGTTTATATTCGGTTTGGCCGCCGCATATCTAGAATGAATGAATTGAGTTTGTATAGATTGTATTCACGCATAGTTGCCAAAATAAATTTCATTCTGAATTAATGTTTTGATTCTTACTCAATACTCATGGTGGATGAATGTGAATTGAATTAATTCATGTATGCGGTTTTGTGAAAATTACTTTGCACGCACAAAAGGTTATTTTGGTTAGACTTGTTGATGGATTGATAATTCACAGTATCGTGAATTGCTTTTGGTTTCTTTTAACAAATTAAGAATTGAATCAATTAGTTTTGGAAACTTCAGGGTGATTCCAAAATTAATTTTTTAAAATTGTTTTGTTTCCTGGTTATGCGCGCATACAGAATATTTATTTATGATTGAGAATTGTTTGAATTGGTGCTTTATAAAAATCAAGTTCACCGCCGCTACGCCGCTGCATATGTTATGGTTTTGATGATGAATTGATTTTTTCAATTCTCGATTATATTGTGTGCACCCAGAATGAATTAAGATATATTTTTTTATGTTTATGTGCGTGAGATGATTAGGTATACCAGTATATACGGATTTGGTGATTTGAGAACAGGATTGTGTTTTAGCATGAACTTCTTTTATTTATGAAAATAAATATTAGGATTATTCGTTGGCTAGCCACTGTATTCCAGAAAGTTATCAACGACTTGTTTACAAGCGTTTGTATTCAGTTTTAAAATTATAAATTCAAATTTTTGGGTACATCTCATGTTCCTTATTTTCTACTAATGAGTGTGTATTTTAATGCGGATATTAGTCGGCCAAAAGTAAGATTAATATTTGGCATGAAATACACATATACTTGTGGTAATAAATACGTGACAATTATTCAGTTTTCTTGTGAGTGGTGTGATGCTAAAAGGTGACGCTACTTAACAGGATCTTATTGTCAGTGTTTAACCACTGTAAGGAGGTTGCCATTTACAAGTTCATATTACTGTCAAAAGACTTGATGTGGATGTTGTGCTCGAAACCTCGTAATGTTTTACTAATGTTCAAAGTAGATTAGTCGAAGCTAGACGTTGCAAAAGTAACCTCTCTTGTCTAGACTTCTTTATTGCGAATGTTAGGAAGGTATGTGTGTGTATATTTTAATGCGGATGTTAGTCGGCCAAAAGGAAAGATTAATGTTTGGCACGGAATACATATATACATGTGGTGATAAATATGTGATAATTATTCAGTGTTCATGTGAGTAGTGTGATGCCAAAAGGTGGACACTACTTGACCGATCTTATTGTCAGTGTTCGATCAATACGATGAGGTTATCAATTACAAATTCATATTACTGTCAAAAGACTTGATATGGATGTTGTGCCGGTACCTCGAGATGTTACCTTCTTATTTGAATTTCATTATGTGAGCATGACAATTATTTCGGTTTTGTTCTCTGTTCATATATGATGTCTGCTTCTGCGCTTTCTTCCAACATGAACAATATGTTAGTGTTGAATGGGTCAAATTTTAAGGATTGCAATCATTATATTTTGATTACTCTGGGTTGCATGGATCTGGATTACGCGCTAAGGATTGAGCAACCTACTTCTCCTACGGACGGTAGTACTTCTTATCAAATGAGAAACTACGAGAAGTAGGAATACTCGAATCGTGTAAGTCTACTGATCATTGGGTTTAGCATCCTAGAAGCCTTTCGAGGAACTGCATCTAAGTATATCACTAAGGCAGTGAATATACCTTGCTAAAATTTAAGGAACGTTTTGCGAAAAACATTAAGGCTGAGACAAGCAGGCTTGATCTCAATAAAGTATAAGGGCAAGGGCAACATAAGGGAGCACATTATGAAAATTTCTTACGTTGCTTCACTTAAGCTTGAATTCTAAAGACTTGCTTGTGCATTTGGTGTTGCACATCTGGTCAGTATCTCAAGAAATAAAGTAAAGGGTATTAAGAAAAAGTGTATTGAGAATGCTGCTATGGATAAAGGTTCATCACAAAAGAAACAACATAAGGATAATGATAGTTGTTTCGTTTGTGGTAAACAAGGATATATAGAGAAGAATTGTAAATATCACGCATGGCATGCAAAGGAAGTTACAATTCTTGTTTTGGTATGTTTTGAAGTTAATTTAGATTTAATCCATAATGATATTTAGTGGGTAGATTCTGGTGCTACTGCTCACATAAGGTTATCAATGTAAGGCTTTCTGAGCTACCGAAAGTCAATTGATGGTGAAAGATACATCTATGCGGGATATGGCAAATCGGTGGAAGTATAGACTATTGGGCATTGTAGATTGTTATTAATGACTGGAATTATTCTGGTTTTGAAGGATATTTTATTGTACTGTCTTTAGACAGAATTTGGTTTCTATTTCTGCTTTGGACAAATTTGGTTTCTCTTGTTCATTCAGAAATAGTAAAGTTCTTCCTTCAAATAATTCTAATATTGTGGGCACTGTTTCCTTAAGTGCATATAATAATCTTTGTATGCTCAATTATGCTACTTCATATTTAAAAGCTTTACATGTTGAATTAAAGGGACTAAGAGAAAATTAAATAATGAAAATTCAGTAATTTATGGCACAAGTATTTAGGTCATATCTCGAAATAAAGGATTGTGAGACTTGTGTCAGATGGTATATATTGAATACACTTATCTTTTCAAATGGTGATTTGTGGGTTCAATGTATCGAAGGAAAACAGATCAAATATTGGAACTAGGTGCCAGTAGAGATACGAATGCCTTAGAATTGATATATACGGACATTTGTGATCATTCCCTTCAGATTCTTGGAATGTTCAACAATATTTATATCAAACGTAGATGACTGTTCTCATTATGGGTACCTAATTTAACCAATGAAAGGTCTGAGGTTCTAGACAAGTTCAAAATATTCAGGGCTGATGTTGAGCTCCAACTCGACAATGGCATTAAGAAAGTCAAATCTGGCCCATGGTGGCGAATACTACTACAGAAATGACTGCTCATGTGAACAATGTCAAAGACCTTTTGTCCTCTATTCGGAAGAGTGGTCGTCCCTTAGTACACCATGTCGGGATCGCACAGAATGAGTGGTGTAGCTGAAAGACGAAATAGAACTCTTAAAGATATGTGAAGGAGTATGATTTATCATTCTTCTTTGTCACATTCGCTTTGGGGAGAGGCATTAAAGACTATAGCATATATTCTCATTTGGTCATCCAGAAAAATTTAGGGATTTTTTAAATTTTATGATCCCACAAAAGGAACTAATTTGGGACGAGATATATAGTATTCTTTGAGGATGTTGAGTTTGGGAGGAAGAATGTATTAAAGAACATTACTTTTGAGGAGGAGTCTGTATAGACACCTACTACTGCTTCTGACAATGTTCAAGTATCAATTACTATCATTGAAGAAGAAGCAGATTAAGAACCTCAAGATGATAATGTTATAAACATTCAATCTCATGTGGATGATGTCATTTAAAGTCAATCTCAACAACCTCAATTAAGACTCTCGTAAATGGTACCACAAATTTGATAAAGTAGTTCTTTCATTTGGATTCAGAAAGAATGCTATTGATGGTTGTGTGTATCACAAGTTCAGTGGGAGCAAATGCATCTTGTTGGGAAATATTGCATAACACCCAGAATCACTCTTGAAGAAATTTGAGGTGAAAGATCTTGGGAGAACCTCTTTTGTATTTGGAATCGAATAAATTGAGATAGCTCTCGAGATATTCTTCGGTTGTCACAAAAGGGATATATTGAAAAAGTGCCTAAAGTATTTGAGATGCATAATTGCAAGTAAAGAAATACCTCTATGACTAAGGGAAACAAACCTAGTCTCATTCAATACCCTAAGATAAATCTTGAGGTTTAGAAAATGCAGAAGGTTCCATATGCTTCAGCGATTGGGAGCCTAATGTGTGCTCAAGTGTGTATTAGACTCAATTTGATTTTAATTGTTTATATGTTGGGCAGATATCTCAATAACCCGACATGGATCATTAGGAAGCAGCAAAACGGGTTGTGAGATATTTATAGAGAACTAAGCATTACATGCTCGCATACAGAAAATCAGATCATTTGGAGAGATCTTTAGGCATCTTGATTCTGATTTTATTGGATGCCAATACAGTAAATGATCCATTTTAGGTTACGTGTGTCTGTTGGCTATGGAGCCATTTCGTGGAGAAGTGCTGAGCAAACACTTGTAGCTACTTCTGTCATGACAACAAAATTCGTAACTTATTTTGGGCATCTAGTTATTGAATATGACTGTGAAATTTTATCACTAAGCTGCATATTATTAAAGGTATTGAAAGACCACTAAAGTTAAGTTGTGACAATAACCCTGCAGTATTGTATTCCAAACAACAAGAGCTCTGCTATGTCATAGTTTCTTGGTTGTAAATTAAAGTTCAGAATGGAAAAATACCTATAGAGCATGAGAGAACGCATTTGATAGCAAATTCGTTCATTAAAGGACTAACACTCAAGGTCTTTCATGGGCATGTAGCCCAAATAGGTGTTATGTTGTTTAAGGGTACTTCCGTTCACTGGAAGTAATTTTGGTTATTGCTCTATATTGTGTTTTGAACATGCAGTTATGAAACTCATGTTATTCTCTACAAAAATAAAGTATTATGTTTTGTCCATTATTTTTGTTATTTGGTTTGGGTTTGATCTCATTAAGAATTTGAGAGGACCAGTTGAAAATAGGCATGTATGATCACCTTGCATGAAATTTTCATGTTACACTCCATAATTGATCTGTTGTTGATTATATTTGCATATGTGATTAATGATGGGTTTAATCATGAAAAAATATGGTGACTGCCTCTTTAGTCCTATGCCGGTATGGTTGATAATAAGATTGTTCGGGAATACACTATGTGATAGCATATTTGAGCGCTCATTCGGTTTGTACACATTTATTTTGTGTCATGTGTTGCCCAAGTGGGAGATTGATAGAATTTTTGGGCTTCCACATGACTAATTTAATGTGTATGGCTATCTTTCAGTTGCCCAATTAAAATGATCTATTAAAAATTAAAGTTTGGGCTAAAGTGTATTTATTTGTTATGGAAATAAGTGTAGATACCATATGAGATTTTCTATTTGATGAGGGACCGAATAGAAAATAAAGGGACTTATATTATGTATAAATATAAGCTAGGGTTATGGTCCCCAGACGTCAGAAGAACGTTCAATATCTCTGTATTCTCTCGGCATACTATTGTGAAGGACGTCTCTGGTCGTTTGGAAGATCCAAAGCAATTCCACCATTCAATTCGTTCTGTATCAAGGAACGCTTCCGCTCTACAGTTTATGCTCCTTCTCCGTTGTTCTTGGTTAATCATCATATAGAGCTTTATGTAATTGTTCATTCAATAATTCCAATATATATTTTATATTTGGGTCTGTGAATTATGAATAGGTGATGGAGTTTGAAAAATAATTCAAAGACTTTTTTTAACATCAACTTCAATTTTATTAACTTTCGACGACTTCTAAAATTGGAAAAGTATAGGTTCATTATTATGGGGATATGAAACATTGACATTAGGATAAAGTTTTTCTAAAAATCACCCATTTACAAAAATTGAAAACAGTTCCTTGAGGTAAAAGAAATAAGGAATAACATTTAAAACAATTCCAACATAGATAATCTCAATGTTTAAATATATACCTGTCTAGCGACTCGTTGGGATCGGATGACTCATATTTAACCTATTTTCTCTCCAAGGCTTACTTTGGTAGGAAAGAAGATATACTATATCAAGGAGCACGGTTTGAAGGCCTATAAATACTCTCTAAAACATCATTAAAGGAACTTTTTGCTGCATCTATACTTGAGAAATAAATTGAAGGTACCTGTCCATCGTTCTAAATCATTCTACCATACTTGGAGTTTGAAGCTTGGATTTTATTTAATTAATTTATTAATGCTGGATTTTTTATGTTTTTTATATTTTCCCTACAAACTAAAGGTTCAATTTTATTTAATTAATTTATTTTACCGCTTCGTTCTGTATTCAACCAACCAACTTGTGTTTCCAAATAGTGATAGAAGTGTAGTATTTGGTTGTCAATCTTTGATAGCATCCCTAAGAGCATGCACAGCGGTGGAAGGACGGCGTCCGTCCGTCCGTGCCAGCGGCACGGAAGACATGGTCTGCCGTTGCGCTCGCGCCGCTGGCACAGCGCTGCTCGATGCATCGAGCACGTCCGTGCCAGCGAGCAGGTGACGTGGCGTGCTGCAATTGGGCAACGGCATAGCCGTTGCCTTTGAATTTATTTATTTTTTAAAAAAAATCAGTTTTTAATTAAAAAAACTGATTAAAAATAAAAAAAATTCCACTTCCCAAAAAAAATATATCCGTTTTTTACCGTTTTCTACTAGTTTTTATTATTTTTTATTTTTTTCCCCCAAAAATACACATTTTCATCTATAAATACCCCCACTTTCACACCAAAAAATTCACACCACATTCTCTCATTTCCATTCTCATCTACATTCTCTCATTTCCATTCTCATCTACATTCTCTCATCTCCATTTTCAATATTTCTTCCACACATACAACATAACAATGTCCGGCCAAGGCAATAACCCCCGGACTCCCACGGTTGGAACCCCGAGTGGTTCGGTTCACAACCGTTTTCTAGTCCGGAAATGGAATATTCGGCCCCTCCTCAAACCCAAAGTTCGGGCGTTCCGGGTGGCTACCGGCCATACCCAATCGACGACCAAGATGCCCCCGAAGGGCGATACGGGTGGACACCCGAGCCTAGAGCGAGGTCGACCGCCCCCTCCCAAACTCCAACTCCTCCTACTCGCGGTGTCCGCACACCGTACTCGCCGGTGGAGATGGAGAAATTGTTCAAGGCGTATTTGTCAATCTCCGAAGATCCGGAGGTTGACACGAACCAATCCGGCGATCACTTTTGGTGACACATCTGTCGCCGGTACAATGAAAACCGGCCAGAGGGAACAATCGAGCGCAACGATAGTATGGTGCGCAACGCCATCTACCGAGCCAACGACGAAATTAACAAGTTCCAGGGGTATTACCTCCAGGAAGAGCGGTCGGCGGGGAGCAGCCGGAGCGAGGTCGACATCATCAGTTCCGCCATGTCGACCTACCAATCCATGAAATATAAGGCGTTCAAGTACCTCAACATTTGGCAGGAGACGAGGTCGCATCCGAAGTATAGGGGAGGCGTAACATCCTCCTCTAGCGGATCCTCCAAACGGTCAAGGTCGGTATCCCTATCCGACTCCAGCTCCGAAGATGTGGTTAGCCAACTCGTCGGAGCTAACTTGGGTAGCCCCGACGCCGTCCCGAGTGGTTCCCAACGCCGACCGTAAGGAAGGAAGAAGGCGGCGGCCAACCGCCGTCGCGCCGTGACTCCATCCGGCGATGCTCCCGTCCCTGCTCCCTTTCACGTTCCCTATGCGCCACCTCCACCCCCCACCAACTCGTTGTGGACCCTTTTGGCCCAATTCAATATGGCCGATAGGTCAACTATGACTCCCTTGCAACTTCGATCGCACGAGGCCATGATATTGGGCCTCCAAAATAATTGGGGGTAGTGCCACCGGATGAGTAGTCTTCCACGGGGATATTTTTAGCTTTAATTAGGTAATTTTTAATTTTTAGTATTTTAATTATGTAATTTTTATTTTTTAGTATTTTAATTATGTAATTTTTATTTTTTAGGATTTTAATTATGTCTTGTTTATTTTATTTGTAATTTGTAATATTATTTCAGTTTTTTTATGAATTTTAATGTTATGGAAATATTTTTATTTAAAATGAATTGTGCTCGTCCTTGCGGAAGAGCACAGTTGTGGGTATTGTGCTCTTACCTAAGAGCAAGCAGGAATAGTGGCGTCGGGCCCACAACCGTGCTCGTTGGCAAGAGCACGGTTGTGGGTCCTCTAAGTTCCGAAAAATTTGTGCTTACCCTTTGTCTATTCTATAATTACATTGTTATACTTGCAAGTAGTTATAGAGCTAATAACAAAGTGCATCACCCACTCCACCAAATATCAACGGCCTGAAGAACAATTCAACAGTAGTACAATTTTTCAACAATCAAATCTTGCTCTTGAGGATGCATCACCAAAATTCGAGAAAATATCACAAATTTCAAATAATCATCAATATTCCACAAAAATCACCATCAATTATCTCACAATAATCATACCCATCATCAATCTTGTGCAAAATATCAATCCCACACATCACATTAGGAAAATATATGGAATAATTAAAGAATAAATGTTATATACTCCCTCCGTCGATTAAATATGAAACATTTGAGAATCGGTATGAAATTTTATATAGTGTTGTTTTGCAAGTTAATAAAGAAAGAGTAAAGCAAGAGAGGTGAAAAAGTAGAGATATATTTTTTTTTCCATTTTAGGAAACGTTTCATTTTTAATGAGACAGATGAAATATTAAATAAAGACAAGCCTTGTTGTGGAGAGAGATTCTTGAAGAATTAATCCAAAACAAAATAAAAATTGTTGTAGACGATGGAAGATTTGAGTGTAGATTTGTGCAATTTGTAGGAAAAAAAAGAGTTTTAAGAAGGGAATGAGCGCTAGGCGGCTAGGGTTTTTGGAGAAGAAAGAATGAGGAAAAATATTGAAAAATTATCTTTAAATTGCGTACCGCGTACCACACAAAACTCAGAGCATCTCCAGTAAGACTGGACGTCAAATAGCCCTTACATAGCCTTCACACTGCCACATCATCAGCACTTCAATTCTCCTGCCACATCAGCTTGCCACATCAACTGAACATCAAATAGCCCTCACATAGCCTTCACACTACATATCCACATCACTAATAACAATTATATAATTTAATTTACAATCGTATCATCATACGGAATTTAATTTACGAGACAAATACATTTAAATTGAATAATACTATTAAAATTTTAAAAAGTACAATAATTTAAAAAAATACATTTAAAAAAATTACATAAATTTACATAAAAACTAACGCCTTGCAATCCTCCGCGCCCACAACTCTTCAACAAAATCCTTTTGGAGTCGAATATGAGCCTCCGTCTGACGCATGTCGGCATGTGCTTGGAGGAGGGCTTCTTCATCGTGAGGTACCCCACCTCGTACGTTGGCGGTGGCGACGCCGTGGCTTGGACCGGCCTCATTATCGTCGTTGGCCCAATCAGTCAGTTGTACACCTTCATCTTCGACAATCATGTTGTGCATGATAATACAGGCGTACAGTATATCAGCAATGCAGTCGACATTCCACAAACGCGTTGGTCCCTTAACTGCAGCCCATCGAGCCTGAAGCACACCAAATGCGCGCTCCACGTCCTTTCGCGCCGACTCCTGCCGCGTCGCAAAGTAGGCCTTCTTCGCATCTGATGCGCACCGGATCGTCTCACAAAGACGGGCCACCTAGGGTATATCCCATCCGCCAAGTAGTAGCCCATATCATGCTGGTTGCCGTTGGCGACAAAACTGATGGCCGGACCGACGCCCTGGCACTGCTCGTTGAAAAGGGGCGACGAGTTGAGGACGTTTAGGTCGTTGTTCGAACCGGCTATCCCAAAATACGCATGCCAAATCCACAACCGGTAATCAGCTACGGCCTCGAGGATCATCGTGGGATTTTTTCCCTTGTAGCCGGTCGTGTAAAACCCCTTCCAGGCAGCGGGACAGTTCTTCCACTCCCAATGCATACAATCTATGCTGCCTAACATTCCCGGGAACCCATGCTGATCCCCGTGCATCCGTAGCAGATTCCGGCAATCTTCGGGGATAGGCTTTCGGAGATACTGATCACCGAATACTTCGATCACGCCCTGACAGAAATACTTCATACATTCGATGGCAGTCGTCTCACCGATGTGGAGGTATTCGTCCCACATGTATGCCGCGGTGCCGTATGCCAACTGCCTGATTGCCGCAGTGCACTTTTGAATAGGGGTGTGGCCGGGTCTGCCAGCCGCATCGTGCTTGAAGCGGAAATACAGATATCGCTGCTCCAAAGCGTTAACAATACGCATAAACAAGTCCCGCCTCATCCTAAAACGACGCCTGAAATGGTTGGCGTTAAAACGCGGCTCCTCTGCGAAGTAATCTGTGAACAGGCGCTGATGTGCAGCTTCATGATCACGATCAACCACTTGTCGACGGTGGACAACTGGTCGTGGGCGAGGTGCCGCCGGCTGCATATAACTCTGCATCCATCGATCAACCTCACGGCTCGTATAGGCATCTAGCTCTTCGTTCAGCATACGCTCGTACTCATCCGCATCCCCACCACTACCATCGGCATTACTCATTTCTTAAATTGATCTTGTACAGAAAGTAAGGTAGAGAGAGTACTCGTTAAAACAAGTGGTGCGAATGAAAATGACGTTCAAAGCGCGTATATATAGTGTTTTCAAAAGAAAAAAAATAAAAAATAAAATCTGACGCCGGTTTGACGCCGATTCGGGACACACAATGGCACCGTGAGGATCGGCGTCGGAACCGGCGTCATCGCGCGAATCGGCATGGCCACGCCGATTTTGCCGACGCCGGTTCCAATGGTTCGACGTCAGAACCGGCGTCGGCGAAAAATCGGCGTCGCGATTTTGACGCCGGCATTGGAGATGCTCTCAATGAACCGCTCAGTTGGAGTCAGCGGTCGCTGACTGAAGCATTTATTGGTTACAATTGAACAAAGTACTTTAAATCTTGGAAGATAAACTTGATATTAAATAAACAAAAAGTGTTACTTTTAAATCCCTAGAAATCATATTCTCAGCTACTTAGAGCATCCACATCCGTGCTCTTACCAACGATCATGGATGTAGGCCCGGTCCCACTTTTACTCTCTACTCTTAGGCAATAGTACAACACCCACATCTGTGCTCTTCCGCAAGGACAAGCTCAATGGTCCCACCATTCTATTATTCAATTTAAATAAAAACATTTCCACAAAATTAAAATTCATTAAAATTACCCGAAATAATATTACAAATTATAAAAAAATAAAAATTACATAATTAAAATCATAAAAACTAAAAATTACATAATTAAAATCCTAAAAAATAAAAATTACATAATTAAACTCCTAAAATTGAGTTGACCTATCATAGCCACAATGTTCTTTGGAGACCCCATATCATAGCCACATGCGATCGAATTTGCTCGGGGGTCATAGTTGACCTATCGACCAAATTGAGTTGGGCCAATATCCCCCACAACAAGTTGGTGGGGGGTTGAGGTGGCACATAGGGAGCGGGGCGGATGGAGTCGCGGCGCGACGGCGGTTGGCCGCCGCCTTCTTCCTTTCTTGCGGCCAGCGTTGGGAACTACTCGGGCCGGCATCGGGGCTACCCAAGTTAGCTCCGGCAAGTTGGCTAGCCACATCGTCGGAGCCGACGTCGGATAGGGATACCGACCTCGACCGTTTGGAGGAGGAGCTAGAGGAGGATGATAAGCTTTCCCTATACTTCGGATGCGACCGCGTCTCCTGTCAAATGTTGAGGCACTTGAATGGCTTGTAGTTCATGGATTGGTAGGTCGCCAAGGCGGAACTGATGATGTCAAGCTCGCTCCGGCCGCTCCCCGCCGACCGCTCTTTCTAGAGGTAATACCCTTGGAACTTTTGAATTTCTTCGTTGGCTCTGTATATGGCATTGCGCACCATACTCTTGTTGCGCTCGATTGTTCCAGCTGGCCGATTTTGATTGTACCGGCAACAAATGCGCCACCAATAATGGTCACCGGATTGGTTCGTGCCAACCTCCGGATCTTCGGAGATTGACAAGTACGCTTTGAATAATTGCTCCATCTCCCCCGGAGTGTACGGGGTGCGGACACCACGAGTATGAAGAGGAGGAGTTTGAGAGGGGCCGCTCCCTCCCGCTCTAGGTACGGGTGGTTCGGGTGTCCACTCGTATTGCCCTTCAGGGGCATCTTGGTTGTCGATCGGGTAAGGCCGGTAGCCACCCGGAACTTGCGAACCTTGGGTTTGAGGAGGGGCTGAATATTTCGTTTTCAGACTAGGAAATGGTTGTGAACCGAACCAATCGGGGTTCCAACCGTAGGAGCCGGAGGGGTGATCGCTGGAGCCGGACATTTTTTTGTTGTGGGTGAAAGAAAGATTGAGAATTGTAAGAATAGAAATGAGAGAATTTAGATGAGAATTGTGTAGTGTGGTGTGAGTTTTTTGGTGTGGAAGTAGGGGTATTTATAGATGAAAATTTGTATTTTTGGGGAAAAAATTGAAAAATAAATTAAAAGTGGGTAGAAAATGGATATAATTTTTTGGAAAGTGGGAAAATATTTTTTTTATTTTTAATCGAAATTTTTTAATTAAAATCTGATTTTTATAAAAAAAACAAATTGCCAACGGCATTACCGTTGGCCAATCACAAGCTGACACGTAGGCTGCTCGCTGACACGGACGTGCTCGATACATCGAGCAGCGCCGTGCCAGCGGCAAGAGCGCAGCGGCAAGAGCGCAGCGGCGAGCAGCGGTTGTCGCTCCGCTGGCACGGACAGACGGACGGCGAATTTCAACCGCTGTGGATGCTCTTATAAACAGGTAATCCTTACGTCATATTAGTGTTGGATCATATTCTTTTTTGGGATGTCTTATTAGAGTTGAGTCATTTTCATTTCTTAAAAAATACTGCTTCAGGTCACCAATAAGTGTTCATTTTGTCATTTTCATTCTTCCATCAATAAATGTCTCATTTGCTATTTTACTACTTTTGGTAATGGACCTCACATTCTATTAACTTTATTTCACTCACATTTCAATATAAAACTAATATATAAAATAGTAGGATAGGACCGACATTCCACTAACATTTTTCACTCATTTTCTACTACATTTCTTAAAACTCATGTCCGGTTAAAATTGGTCTTATATTGGTGGACGAAAGGAGTACAACACACTTATCTCTCTTACTATATTATGTCTCTTACTTTACTCTCTCTCCTGCTTTATTCTCACTGCACTTAACTTATTAAATATGTATTCCTTAATCTCCATGTCCAAAAGAAATGCTCAAACACTAATGGGATGAACGGAGTAGTAAAAATAGTAAATTAAAGTTCTAGACATGAAATAAATAGATAAAACATAAAGATGAATCTTGAACCCTCTAGTCTTCTCTTGCCCATATCGCAGTTTCCAAATTGACTATGGATTAAGGTGAATTATGTAGAAAATTAGTGGGTGATTTAGGAATATGGACTGGACTAAGGCAAGCAGTTGCACCCCTTTAAATAATGAATGGTGAAAAGTATTTATAGACTTGGAGGCTCCTACTCTGATTTGGTATCAATGGCTTCAAAAGGTAAGGAATGACTCAAATTAGGGCTCATTGGGTGGCTGCTCTATCTCAATAGAATGTTGATTTCAATATGGAGTCTCGACACAAATCTCAACAACCATTGACTAGGTCTTGGTGGATCGTTGGGCAACTGTCCTCGGCCATGCGCGTTCCGAAATGGGCCCTTAGACGCTTATGGTCGACCACTAACTGGATCAGCGACCATTATGTTTGGGTCAATAGACCCCTTCTCAAGAGGGTCTGATTCTAAATTTGGCCTTTCTGCATTATTTTCTAGATCTTTTTTATCATTTCTTATCAAATACTCCCTCTGTCCCATAAAAATACTTGCACTTTCCATTTTCATTAAAAATATGGGTCTATTTACGGAAAATTATCCCAATTTATTACTCCTATACATCAAGTTATTTACCACTTATACCACCACCAAAACACTAATAATATTGCGGGTCCCACTAATCAGTAGCACTACTTTAACTACAATTCCCCTCCTGCCCTTACTTTACTAATTTTGTCTTAATTCCCATGCCATATCATATGACCATATTTTTATGAGACGGAGGAAGTACATAAAAATACCAAGATTATAAAATGTGCAATTTAAGAACATAATTCACATGCATCACACTCAAAATGAGCCAAATAAAGGCCCTAATAACATGTGAAATTCGTGTTTATCAATTACTTTCTATTTCTTGAGTCAATGAAAATATGAAAGTCACATGTCCTATGGAAATATCGATACATAGAAAAGATATATCGATTTTTTAGTTTAGTTCAGTTTAAACTTTTGGCAAATTTCAGTTTTTGATTCGGTTAGGTTCGGATAAAAAAATCTAAAAAACTGAAAAAAAAAATCCAAAAATCGAATGCTTTAAATGTGCAAAATTTGTGTAATGTGTGGAGTGTGTGAAATGTGTGTAGTGTATGAAGTGTGTGAACTGAGTATAATGTTATGAAGTGTGTTAAATGTGTATATTGTGTGAAGTGTGTATAGTGTGAAATGCGAGTAGTGTGTGTAATACGTTGATACGCTCGGATTTTGCACTGTTTTAAGGCCATTATTTGGTTCGTTTTGAGTGTCAAAGTTGCATTACATGTCTATTAATTGCATATTTTGTCTATTTTGGTATTTTTGACGTGTTTTGTGTGAAGTGTGCATAATAGAGCTTAAAAAGATAACTAAAAGTCAAAATTGGAAATCTGGAGTATTCGAGGAGTCCAGCGGTCCGCTACAACACAGCCAGCGACCGCTGGCCGCCAACGACTGCTGAATAGGTAACAGTCCGCTTTGGAAAAGTTGAACTGAAAAGAGAAACACGCCCAACGACCGCTAGGACGTGTGCAGCGACCGCTCTCGAAGATCCAGTAGCTACGGAATGATTGCTAGCAACCACTGAAACAAAGTGCAGAGACCGGTGTTCGAGAGACAGAAACTATGGATCACTGGCCAGCAACCGCTGAACAAAGTGCAGCGGCCCGTTGGGAAAACGCAGCGCACAGATTTGACCTACTTTCTCTCCAAGATTTACCATACTGTGATGAATATTTGCCATGATTATGGGACACGAAAATAAGGCTATAAATACCCCCTCAAGCTTCATTAAAAGGAATCCTTTTGCTGCATAATTTTTCAAAGAGAATAGTTTGAGAGTTCTTCTTGTTCAACAAAGTTCAAGGGTTTGAAGAAGGATTCAAGAGATAATCAAGGCTACAAGGATTCAATCTTTGGGTTTTATTGAAGGGGTTTGCTGCGGAAGCGTGCGTTCTAACGGATCACATAAAAACTGATCTATTTAGCAGATTATTTAGATAAACTCTATTCGCGTAATTCTCACATGTATCATGCTTACAACTTGAATTTAATCATGCTTTAGCACAAATAATCCCTAAAACATGCTTGCTACGGAGTTAGCCAATTTACCTCGTTGATTCACTTAAGAATTGAAGATGGCTTGCGTCTTCTCCACGTGAAGATCTTGAGTACTCGACCTCGGATTTTCTGACTGGTATCTCGGACTGTAATCTGGTATTTGTGTGGGCAAATCTCACCAGAATACTAGGACTTAAATAAAGAAGACAGAATCCTGCTTACGGAAGGAGAACAAAAATCGTTCCTCTCCTTGGAATCGGGGGGGGGGGCGAAAGTTGTAAAATAAAACAACTGTGTTTTTTGTCTCCTTTATTCTCCTATTTATATTAAGTCACATATTGGGCCCAGTCAGGGATCTAAGGAATAATTTGGATATGCCTTCGCCAATTAGCTTTTTACTAATTAAATTGAACCCACAATTTAATATGAGCTTATATTGGAATATTACAATCAGCCACTAAAGAAGTAATATTGCACTGCCCATCCAAATCCGAAATTACAAGTATTCCGGGTTTCCATTTGATTGTCATTTATTTCTCATGCTTAAGATAGAAACATCCATTAATTAATCAATGTCTGCTATGGACTTAATTAATTAACATATTATAAACTCTAAGAGTGGACTTAGCAAGAAACACTTTTTTATTATTCATAGAGTAATCAAACTCCAACTAGCTAGGTTCCGAATAATAAAACCTTGTTTCGAGCTCCTCTTGTGGATGTTATCAAACGAGACTCACCTCGCCCACGATTCAATATAATAGCAATCATAGCACCGCCAGATAATAATCGCCACTACCCAAGATACCAGGATCGTTGGGTTACGAAAAACCCGCACCTATTGGTAAGTCAAAGTAGTAGATAATCAATATCGTATGCTCAATGCTAACGTACATTGATTAAGAAATTAATTATCAAGACCTCGTCTTTCAGTAGATAGCATAAAGACTAGTCTTGCTGCTTAGATCCAATTCAGTGTTATACCACACCAACGTCATCTTATTTCAATAAGGCTTAGAAATAATCGGACTGGCATTGCAACCTTTCACGATAGGTAGTCTAGACCTATCTAGGTTGTGAAATTCTTATTTTTCTTTGTTCAGAACTGACCGTGTTACCTTAAAGTGGACGACGCCCACAACCGGTCTACTAAAACAAAGACTTAGACTTTGTTACGTTCGCTTATACATTTAAATATGTAATAAACATCCATTAAATATAAAACATAACAATATTATGGCAAAAATAATCTGTTGCATTCATTGGAAAAGAATATATAGAGTTTTACAGTATTCAATCACTCGAAAGGTGATTTCTAGTATACAAAACCCTAACATTTATTACTTTAGTTCTTATGTTTCCATTGTCTTCCCTACAAACTATGTGTTTAGATTATTCAATCATGTGTAACTAAATTCATAGAATTCTAGGGATGCGTCAGTAACGACGTTGGTTATACAATTTCTATTTATTTAGTATCCGTTTTGTTCATTACTTCGCTTCTATTCTAAGTGTTAGATAATTACTTCACGTTTGAGTGACGCATTCTGTGATGATCTATTGACTTGCTACATAATCGTGAGAGGAGGTTGGCGAATTAAAAGAGCTTAGTTGACGTTACAATTAACTTTTAGCTTCCCTTAAAATGGCACTGTTAATTGAGAGCGAGAACATAAGGAGTCTTATGAGCTTTTTAGGAGTTATTAATCTAGGACTGATGCCCCTAGTGTCTATAATCCACTTTGAGCCGCATGGACAATACATTAGTGACTCGTTCTAGTGAAGTATGAACTGTGCTTGGGTGTTGTAGTTGGAATTTGTATAACCATAACTGTGAACACAACCCTAGAATTCTCTTATCTCATCTGTTTTATCTCTTTTTTTATCTGCAATCGTTGATTCCTTTGCTTTTATAAGTTTTTATTTTCAAAAATCCAAAATCTCTTGTTTTTTCAAATAGTGGAAGAAGCTTAGTAGAAGATAGCCAATTTTTGTTTGTTTTCCCTTGTGTTCGATATTCGGTACTGACCTTTAACTTTACTGTATATACTCTATATACTTGCAAATTTATTTAGTGCTAATAAAAAGTGCATCATACATGAAGTGTCAGGAGTGTTTGAAATTTATGTAGTGTTCGTAGTGTGTGAAATGTGTGAAGTGCGTGAAATGTGCGTAGTGTATGTGAAATGTGTGTAGTGCGTGAAGTGTGTGAAATGTGTGTAGTGTGTATAGTGTGTGAAATATGTGTAGTGTGTGAAGTGTGTATAGTGTGTGTGTATGAAGTGCATGCTATGGATAAATAATGAATGATAAGAATTTCTAAAATTAGCCCCAAGACTTGTTTTGTATAAACACATATTCTTGCAAACCCGGCGAGTCGCTGGGTTCATACTGCTCCGAACAACCTTCGTCAAACAGCCATAACTTCTTCGACTCTGATTGAGGCGTACAAGGTACCCATGCGAATCTCTTTCGAATAAAGACAATGATGGTCTTAAAATCCCATTTGACATTATCTTGACAAGCAACGAAAAGTTTGAATCAAACCCTGGTTTTGGATTGGTTGCTTGCCATGCCTTCTACTTCGTTTCTTCCGGGAAATTGGTTTAGCGCTACCCGGATTCGCATCATCATATCCTTCTTTTTGAAAGGATTTGTCATTAAATCCTTTTCTTCGATTCTTCTTTAGGGTCATTACAAAAAGTACAACAAAGCAACAAAGTTTACAAGAATAAGAATTTGGCTCTAGTACCAAATGATAAGAATCTCCAAATTAGCCCAAGACTTGTTCTTGTAAAAATACAAAAATGCATTACAGTATAATTATTATTAAAATTACTCCCTCCGTCCCGGCTAAGATGACACATTCCTTGGTCAACACGTGATTTTAGGAGTTATTGGTTAATGCGTTTAATTGGAGAGAGAAAAGATGTGTGTAAGTATTAAAATAGAGAAAGAAAGAGAGATGAATATTTTAACAAGAGTGAGAAAAAGTAGTTGGGTGTATTAATTGGAGATAGAAAGTTTCCAAAAAGAAAATGTGTTATCTTAGTTGGGACAAACTAAAAAGGAAAATGTGTCATCTTAAGTGGGACGGAGAGAGTAGAACATTACAATAACAACATAAAAACACATTACATAGAAACTTAAATAAATATTATTCCCTTCATCCCTGAAAAGTATGCACTATTTCCTTTTTCGTCCATCCCCAATGAGTATGAACATTCCAATTTTGGAAACTCTCTTCTCTCTTATGAGGTGGGACCCATTATCCATGAACAATACTTAAATAACTTTCTCTATTTATCTCTCTCTTACTTTACCAATAATGCATTAAAACCCGTGCCGAACCCAAAGTTCATACTCTTTGGGAACGGAAGAAGTACACTAAAAAGGATAGGTGTTCCATCCCACAAAAAGGTAGAACAAAATAGAAGGATCAGGGGTATCGAAATGGAAAAAATTGAGGAGAGAACAAATGATCTCTTGGAGACCTAAAACCTCTACCAAAAAGATGATGGCAATCCTTGGCAACCTTCATCCAAGAAAACAATTATATCGACTCTCTCGCTAGCTATACGACACTAGGATATACTTTCTTTCGAGCTCTGGCACTAGGTATACTCTTTCGAGCTCCGCCCATATGGTATACTCTCACTCAAACTCCGCCACTAGTTACATGGTGCTAGTTGTGAATTTAACAAGTGGCTAATCTCGGGCTAACCACCAAGCAACCATAGCCCGACCATAAATTTGTTTCCAAACATTTATCTCACCAACATGCGGAAGGACTCTCTCAAGGAGGCACTCATTATCTAAACTCAATCTATCTATTACAAAAGATACATATGACCCTATTTATAGATGTGGAGGATTAGAACATGAAAGGTAACTCAAACAAGGGGTGGAATATGAAAAGGCGATAAAAAAAATATTCAAAATCTCGCCTACGCCTGTTCCTATTACGGCGAGTCGTTGGGTTCGTCAGTGTGCGGAGTTGGAGACTCGATGGAAATGCTGCTGAAATCACTGAACAAAACCAGCGGGTCACCAGGTTTGCATGCCTTATGAAATAGGCGAGTCGCTCGGTTCATACTGCTCCGCACAGCCTTCATCAAATGGCCATAACTTCTTCATCCTGGCTCCGATTGAGGTGTACAAAATATCCACGCGAAACTCTTTCAATAATGAAGACAATGGAGGTATTAAAATAGCATTTGGACATCATTGTTGCATGCAACGAATGGTTTGAATCAGACCCTAGTTTCGGATTGGTTGCTTGTCATGCCTTCTTCGTTTCTCCCACGAAAATGGTTTAGCGCTACCCGGATTCGCATCAGTGAAGCTATCTAATTTTATAACTATTTAGAATTTCAATTTTCTACTTTTGATATGAAATTCAAACTGTGGAATTGAAAGATTTGGAATTGCAATTTAATTCCAAATCTAAATATTTTTGTGGTACCGAATATTGGATTTGGAATTGAAGGCTCAAATTCCAATTTCACACCTCCAATTCCATGGTACCAAACATGGCCTTAGGAAATTAGATAAATAAAAAAATGTACATTATATAATTACTATAAAATTTTATTAGTACTTCTTTTGTCCCCATTAGATGTTCTTGTTTTTCATTTTAGTCTGTCCCTTATTAATTGTCTCACTGCACTTTTACTATTTTCAGTAATGAACCTCGCATTCCACCAACTTATTTCCATTCATATTATATTATTCCTATAAAACTAATGTATAAAAGTAGAGCTCGCATATTATTAATCATTTCAACTCACACTTCTTTATATTTCTTAAAACTCACTGGTCAAAGTGAGACACGTATGGAGAGATTGGAGGAAATATTATATATTGACATGTTGTAAATCCCTACTCATTAGATTTTGCAATCTAACCATTATTAATGTTTGTATATTATGCACCAGATATTAATTATTTTTCTGTTAAACCCCTCTCTCTATATAAATATATATTACTCCGCAAATTATTATAAATTATGTTACCCTTAAATAAATAAGTTAATGAAGTCGTACGGTCAATGTCTTTTAATTTCTCTAGCACTTTTCTTGACCTATATTTTGTCTGGCATTAGAGCACGGTTTTGAGAGAGAAGTTAGAAGAAGAGTGGCAAGCCTATGCCTCCAACTATTGCTGTCCAGCTACCTAGCTATATAAAATTCTTTGATTTCACTCTTATCAAATTCAAGCGTGCGAGTTCAAGACTTCAAGAATAAAAAATCAATTATTTTCTGTAAAAATTAAAATTCCCAATCATGCCCATTCAAGGTGTCTAAGTGTGCACACACACATATCTATATTCGTGAAATAAATTAATAATTGACAAAATATTAAAATCAAACTCAATTATATTCTATGCAAAATTAATCACCTCTTCGTATAGCTATATAAAACATTACAATATAGTTGTGATCTGATGGATACAGGAAATTCCGAAAAGAAAAGAAAACAAAACAAAATCACAACTATAATTTTCCTCCACCTCGTAATGTTTTACAACAAAATTATAAATAAATAGCAATAATAATAATAGTAATAATAAAAGGGCTTCAATATTGGATTATATACAAACAGCAAATTCGTAAAGAGAAATGTCTAAAGAAATCTCAATCCCATCTGGAAATGAAGGAATAACATTTGTTAAGAAAAGCAAATAAAGAAATAGTAAGAAATTAAATGATCTCTCACATCTCTCTCTATATATGAGTTAACATGCATATCAATATGTCCATGGTAATGTCCCAATGCATTCATTCTTTTTCAGTTCTCTCAAGCAGAGTGATATCTACCAAGATAGGACACAAATTTCGCAGAAATTAAGGTTGGCTTAATTTATACAAATGATTCTATTTGCAATGTTTAATTTAATAGTAATAGTTGTTTGTATATATTATCTTCTGCTCCCTACTTTTTTTGTTCCTTCATTTCTTCCTTTTCTGCAGTAGTCATGTGCAAAATGAGTGAATCTCGAGAACTCGAGCTTCCCGAATTTAATGACGGCGGTGGAGATGGAGATGGCGGCGAGATCAAATTCGACGAAATCAGCAATGAAGCAACGACGACTAGAGAATCCAGAAATACATCGTTTTGCTGTTTCTTTCTTAGAGTGCCTTTGAATGAGGTAATTTCCTTTTTCAATTTATGTTGCATGAATTAACACATTTTCCAATTCATTTAAACTTTCACCATTTTTAGTTCGAACGGAATGTGTGAATACAGTGTCAACGACTTGTCATTCGATTTCTCATTCATGGATTATGTCTGAAAGTCGTTTTCCTTTTTTTTCCTTTTACTCCATCTCCTAGTCAGTTTTATCGCTATTCGTTATCGAACTCCATTGATGTCATATACGTGACATATATTGATGAAATAAAATGCAAAAGTCTAATGACAATACTCAATCATATTTATTGTATTTCTTGTTCTGATTTTGGAATTTAAATATATAGATTAAATAAACGATGATAAAATAACATTTTAAAAAATAAAACAATCTACCCTTTTAATGCACACACACACATATATTTATATATATGTCCCATCTTAAAATTTGAGCGGGACAGAAAGTTATGGGTCTAATAATGGCGTCTTTGTGTAATTAAACTAAATCAAATCTTGTTGGTGTTAACGTGAGTGAGTCAATTGCTCTTGTCCATGTGTGTATCTGCAGACAAACTATGCAGTTGACATATATTTATACACAACTTTATCTCTAAGAATATTTTACTCTATTTTCAAAGCTTAGTTAATTATCTATTAATTTATAGTCCCTAATTTTTACTTTTATATATAAATATTTTGTAAGAGCAACTCCCGTGATTTGCACCAAAATGTCGTAATTTAGACTTGATACAAATTAATTTATAATTAAAATCCATATCAAATCATTCAATTTGAATTCTCCACCAATAGGAATATTCCTAGAACAACCCTAATTATTGTATTTTTAATTAACAACTTTGTTTGGTCTCTTCTTACATTTATAGTTAACCATATTACTTTTACTAAAGACAACGAAAAAGGTATGAAGCGAAACAATATTAGAGAGAAAAACCTAATGAGTTGATAAGCTGGAGAATGATCATGAATTAGTGTAGTTAATTGTGTTCATGTGGTATATTATCGTTGGACTTTTAGGCACGTGATGCTAATTAGCAACTCACATGCGCATAATGATGACATGGCACTTTCCCAAACACACTTTTTCCAATTTTGTCAAGTGTGTTCGTTCTGAGTGGCTCATTCATAATATGGTATCAGAACGATCCAAGTCGGTGATAGTTTCTTTGTTGTCCACATATTGTGTTGGTGTATTGAAGCCTTTTTATCCGACATCAACAAATTGGTAATCCTAAAATTCTGATTGTAGGTGATCGAAGAGCTATTTTCGTTGGGTAGGATCGCATGCCCTGTGGCCCTAACAACCCTTTTATACTTTTCTAAAACCATAATCTCGATGCTCTTCCTCGGCCACATGGAGAAGATTGAGCTGGCTGGCGGGTCCCTGGCAGTGGGCTTCGCCAACATCACAGGCTTCTCTGTGATGAAGGGTCTATGCACCGGCATGGACCCCATTTGCTGCCAGGCCTTTGGGGCCCGGCGCTGGCCTGTCCTCACCCAGACCTACCTTAAAACAGTGGTCCTCCTCCTTATAGCCACCATCCCCATGTCCCTCCTCTGGCTCAACGTGGACACCGTCTTCCATCGCCTTGGCCAAGACCGCGCCATCACAAAGATCGCCAAGAATTACCTCCTCTTCTCCCTCCCAGAGCTCGTCACCCACGCGAACCTCATCCCACTCAGGACTTTCCTCAGGACCCAGGGCCTGAACTCTCCCATCACTCTCATTGCCACCTGTGTTTCCGCAATCCATCTCCCGGTCACTTATTTCCTTGTCACCTATCTCAACCTGAGAGTGAAGGGGATCGCCCTCGCCTCGTTCGTTTACTCCCTCAACATGAACATTGGCCTTTGCCTCTACCTTTTCTTCTCAAAGGCCGCCATAAAGCCTTGGAGGGGGGCCACTCTGGCCTCCCTCTTCCACGGCTGGTGGCCTCTCCTCAGCCTGGCACTTCCCAGCGTGTGTCAGGTCTGTTTGGAATGGTGGTGGTACGAGATTATCTTATTCCTGAGCGGACTGATGGACAATCCAGAGTCCTGCGTGGCCGCGATGGGGATTTTGATACAAACAACGGGGACGGTCTACGTGATTCCGTTCTCGCTGAGCCTGAGCATCTCCCAGCGCGTGGGGCACGAGCTTGGGGCCGCGCAGCCGGCGCGTGCGCAGCTGGCGGCGATGATCGGGATCGCGATGGCGGGGGTGTACGGGGTGTCGGCGTTCGGGGCGAGCGTGGCGTTGAGGAGGCGGTGGGGGAGGCTGTACACGGCTGAGCCGGAGGTGCAGGAGATGATAGCGGCGGTGCTGCCGATACTGGGGCTGGCGGAGGTGGGGAACGCGCCGCAGACGGCGGCGTGTGGGGCGCTGACGGGGTCGGCGAGGCCGAAGGTGGGGGTGTGGATAAACATAGCGGCGTTCTACCTGGTGGGGCTGCCGTGCTCGGCTGTGCTGGCGTTCGAGATGAGGAAGGGGTTTCGGGGGCTCTGGATGGGGTTGGTGGCGGCGCAGGGGGCCTGTATGGCGCTCATGCTTTACAATGTCGCGTGGACGGACTGGAAGCATGAGACCAAGAGGGCGGAGGAGCTTACTATGGCCGCGGTGGAGGATTCCACCGCGGCCAATTTAGTCGACGGAGGAGGAGGAGGCGCGTGACATCAAATTTTCACGTAGAGTTTAAATGTTTTGGACATATACTTTTATTTCAGGGATTTTATTTTTGTTTTTGCTGGGAAAGGTGTTGAGAGGAAAGGGAGATAGGATCACAATTAAGAAAGTTTATTCATAAGTTGATATGCTTCATTTATTTTTATTTGATTGTTATTCATAATTAATGATTTGAGCTAGCTAGTGTTTATTTTCTTGCATTTATATCACTATTGTTGTCACAAAATAGAGCAATTGTATAATCGAGACAAACAGAAACGTAAAGAGATATAAAATTTACGTGGTTCACCAACGTTGTGTTGACTACGTCCACAGGCAGGAAACGGAGAACATATTGTATTCAGATTGTTTTCAGATTACAGAGTTATGTGCCATACTTCTATATAAATAGGCACACAGACAACGGGTTAGACAATATAACAATTAGAGCCTAAATCATAAATATAGCATAGTGTTTTCATTTGGCTAGCGGCAAACTATACAGATTCAAGGCATACTAACAACTACTCCCTCCGCCCGCCATTAGAAGTCTCATATCTTAGCGGCATGGGTTTTAAGAAATGTTAAGAAAAGTGGATGGAAAGAAGTTAGTGGAATAAGGGTCTCACTTGTGTATATTAATTTTAAATGAAATGTGAGTGGAATGAGTTAGTGGAATGTGAGACCCTATTACCATTCATGGTAAATGTGAACCTGGACTCCTACTCGCGGACAGACTAAAATGGAAAAATAGGACTGCTATTCACGGACGGAGGGAGTATATTGTATTCTCGATTTAGAAAAATGAAGTCCAAGTCAAAAAAAATACAGCTTGCTTTCTGTAAAGCAGAGTTTTATCAAGTGAAAATGGTTATAACTTCATATCACTGGCATGGAATTCCATTTGATTGTAGTGCATTGAAATGTCTGTGCTAAAGTAATTGATACTTAGATGGAATTTACAAAAAATGATGGACTACTTGAAAATTGTGATTGAATTGTTGATTATTTTAAATCAGTAATACGTACTTACGTTCAATGCAAAACATTAATAAATAGATTCACGTTATATATATCCTGACTTGACGATATTTGACGAGTATATGTCGAAATTTTTAATGCAGATACATATAACTATCATCGTGGCAGTAGATTTAGTACAATGTTCTTACAATTTTCACAATAAAAATGACTAAAAACCAATCTTATTTTTTACATATGCGAAAAAAACATTTTATGGCATACCCATTAGGTGGTTTTTGATCTAATCATTAGAGTAGTTTCGTAAAACTTTTTATGGCATACCCATTAGGATTTAGGTGGTTTTTATCCAATAATTAGTAGTTTCGTAAAACTTTTTATGGCATACCCATTAGGTGGTTTTTGATGCACTAGCTATATAGAATACTCTCTCCGTCCACGAAAAATAGAACATATTTATCATTTTTGGTTGTCTATGAAAAATATAGCACATTTAAAAAAGGAAAGTTTTCAACAACTTCTCTCTTACTTTTTTCCCTTTTCTCTTACTACTAATATGGGCCCCACATTCCACTAATACTACTTCTCTCTTACTCTCTCTGTTCCATAGTAATGGATACGTTTCTTTTCGGCACGGAGATTAAGAAAAATTGTGTTAGGTGAGTTAAGTAAATGGAGAATAAAGTGGAAAATGAAAAAGGTAGAGAAATGAAGAGAGAAAAATGTAAGAGAGAGTAAAGTAGGTTTGGAAAAATGTTATGACTTTGACTAAAAATGGAAATGAGTCTATTACTATGAAACGTACCAAAGTGGCAAAATGACTCTATTACTATAAAACGGAGTGAGTACTAATAATATGGACCCCACATTCTACTAACACTACTTCTCTCTTACTTTTTTTCCTTCTATCTTACTTTACCAATTTCATATTAAAATCTGTGTCATTCACAATGTGTCTTATTTTTCATGGACGGAGAGAGTAGTATTTAGATGTCCTGTGGATTGTATTGTCTGCAAGAGATTTTTTTTATTAAGACTTTGTTGTACTAAACTTATCTAGATTTATTCCAATATGCAAATAAAGGCTTGAGAATTCCTACTCTTTTGAAAAGAAATTAATAACATGGAGTCTTCAATAAAATAGATTAATCAATTGATATGGAATATTATAAACATATGAAATAAATCAAACTGAAAAGTAGCCCAGATTTTGATAATCTAAATTTAGACCGTAAGTGAATATTGAGTCATAAATTAGGCAAATATTGTAAGTTCACGGTCCAAATAACATTTACTATTGGTCTCTAAAATCATGAACTTTGCCTAAAATTTAGTATTTCCTATGAACTTTGAAACTAGTCTATAATATCACAAACTTTGCATTTTGTTTGGTATTTTCCAAACTCACTCAAATAAAATATATTCATCAAAATCTTATTTTACGTAGGCAACCGTGATACGTTTTATGATATTTTAAATCACTTTTTATGTTCATAACATATAGGATCAAAGTCACGTTGAAAACCACGTTGATTTAATTGTGTCAAGTATGATAAAAATGTCTCGTAAGTTAGTCAAATATAATAATAGACATGCCATGGGAAATACCAAACAAAGTGTAAAATTTGTAATATTATATACCAATTTCAAAGTCCGCGGGAAATACTAAATTTTATGTAAAGTTTATGATTTTAGGGATCAATTTCCCTTATAGAAATGATAAATTGCTAAAAATAATAAATTCATTATCTGCAAAAATAAGGTTAAAAATAATTTTTACTATAAGCTAGGAATAATTCAGAAAATTAGTCACACATTTCTTGATAAAAATATTCTAAATAAAAAATACTAAAGTGGACAAATCTTCTAGTGGATGAGATATAGAATTATAGACCATTTTCTGTCCCTGTGTGAATTCCTAAGCTAATTTGTTTGATGGAATAAAAGATCATAGCCAAGATGAAGTAAAAGATAGAAACATGACATGATTTATTCTCCCTCCGTCTCATTAATAGGTTCATTTTTACTTTTTAGTTTGTCCTACTTAAATGTTCACTTTTCTTCTTTAGTTTGTCATACTCAAGATGTCCACTTTTTATATTTGGAAACAAATCTCTCATTCATCTCTTTTCATTAAAATATTCAACTACTTTTTTCTCTCTACTTACTCCACCTAACAATTTCTCCTGAAATCCCGTATCACGTGGACATCTTGAATGAGACAGAGAGAATAATTACAAGTCAAATGGATCCTTTTATAGTGTGAAGAATGGTGCGATATTTTAGAATTTGAATCCTTTTAATTTGAATTTGAGTAAAAAACGAGATTCTGTGTTCTAGAAATTCAATGTTGTTTTACACTCTTCCGCAGATGATCACTGATCGAGGAATGATACACTAACTTCTAAAAACGGTCAACAATTACTAACTTATTTCACCTACAAATCCAAGCCTCCTAACTCAACTGGTTGAGAAGGGAGGCAAGGATACCGCGTCATCCTAGAGGTCGCGTGTTCGACCTCTGGGAGGCGCATCTTGGGGATTAATTTCCTTGGGGCCTAGTGGATTCACTGGCTTGACTCCAGAACTTCGGAAGGTGATTAAGCCTGTACCCGTGCCTGGACCCAGGAGCTGTGGGGGAGGTGAAAAATCCTGGACCCCGTTCCTGCGGGGCTGGTGGACCCATTGGGTCCCACCTTGACAACGAAGCGCAACTTGGTAAGACGCTTCACCTCCGACCGTTAGGCCGGGAGTCAGAGTCACTTCGGGGGTAGGTGGGGAACCACCGTCGATCCTCCTTTTAAAAGAGAAAAAAAAACTTATTTCACCTACGAGATGCATAGTAAACTTTAAATCAGAAATATAATAATGATCCACACTACGAACTATAACCTCACACGTCTTCTAGTTCATAGGGTTATCAACATATGTTGAGCTCCTAAATCCGAGTCAGAGAAACGTCAGTTAAACGGCAAGCATTATAGTAAGATAGGATATCACCTACTACACATATAAAAATGAGCACAATATAGAGAAACATATGAAGATAAGAAAACTCAGGGTGGTGGTCTTAAAAAACATTTGGAACTTATCTGTGTAGGATGATAACTATGGGGAGTTTGAGTCGCGTTAGAAGATGAACTGACATCATGCATTAGGCTAAGGTTACAATCAAAGATCACTAAAGAGGTTTATCTTGCTCTCGGTTTGTTGTAAAGCTTTGTTAGCCTTGCTAGCCTTGCTTACTTGGTGGTTAGTTGCTTGTGGTGAGCTATAGGCGAGGTTGTATGTCTGTTTTTGTTGGTCTTGGTTGGTTTGTATTTTTATTGGAGTATTATTGTTGAACTCTTACTCACTATTATTTTTTGGTTTGAGCCTTTTACTTATATAAAAAAACTAAACTATGTACATTCTGACTTTTTCTTTTGTCTCACTTTGTTTTGAATTACCACTTGATCATTTTCTTTGATTTAAACATCAAAAACTTTTCAGCCTTTTTTGTTTCTATACATTCTTCGCGTTTTTCGATCTCTAATCCTAACTTAAAGCTTTAAAAGTTGAGTCTAAATTCTTCTCGAAAATGAATATGACAATATTAAATTAAACAGACAATTTGATTCTCATCAGTGAGAATATGTTCTTGATCGGGTTCCTTACTCCACTACTCATTTTTAGGTGATATATGTTTATTCATTACAAAAAATGGACTTCCCTAATTTATAATATTTAGAAATTTAGTTTTACTTCCAATTTTAAAGGATCATACATATTTTAATTTTACTCTTATATCAACAAACACATTTCAATAATTAAGACAGATTAATAAAACCGATTCAACATATACAATCCCATATGTTTATATTAATAAATGAGGGATGCTAAATAGTCATGACTGCTAACATATTACTAAAACTGAAAATATAAATGAATAAATCTAAAACCATAGTACTATTAATTATTTTTAAGATTTTAATAAAGGTTTAAATTATTAACGTAGTATAATAAAAAAAATTGATTTTAGTTTCTAAATAATTACGGTAGGAAGAATGTGAGAGAAAAGAAATTAATTACTATAATATAATAATTTATATTTAAAATTGATGTAAATATATAAAGATATTTAATATAAATTAAAATTATCAATATGTTACTCCATTCATCCCTGAAAAGTATGAACTATTTTCTTTTTAGTCAATTCCTGAAAATTGAATTTTCTAATTTTGAACTCCACTACCAATGGTGGAACTAGGATTTTAATCTTGGGGAGCCCAAATTACTATTAAAATTTATTGAGTGTTTTCGGTGTCAAGAACATGAGAGCATCCACATTAGCGGACTAGCCAACGCCATAGCCACCGACGTGCAACTAGGGCGCTCGGCTAGTTCGCTATTGCGTTAGGCTAGCTCGACGGACGAGAGCAGATAACTATGTTTTTTTTTACATCCTATTCCCATTTCATTTTTTTCTATGTTTTTTCCTCTCCAATTCATTTATTGTTGTTGTTTTTGGTGTTTTTTTCTCGAGAGGGCTGGCATTGGCTAGCCTATTACTGGGCTATGAGAAGTCCTTGATAATGTGCCAGGTTGTGGGAAATCCTTGATGATGTGGCAAGATGAGTTTTTAGCTAGGCTATTGGCTCCGTGCTTATTGTGGATGCTCTGAAAACAACTTCAACATGAGTAGTAGATAGTTCTGCGTGGGAGATCATGGATAATGAGATAAATAATTAGAAGATATGTAACAAAATTTTCTAAATAATATGGAAATTAATGTACAATTGTTAAAGTAAAAAAAATGAGGAGAAAGATAGTTAAAGTATTGTTAGTGTAGTGAAACCTACATTATTATTAATGTTTAATGAATTGTAATGGTGGGTCATGGTAGTATAAGTTGTAAATAAATTGATGTGCATGTGTAATGAGTTAGGGAAACTTTTTATAAATGGAAATTCCCATAGTTTTGTGAGACATGACTAAAATAAAAAGGGCATATATTTTATAAGACAAATGGAGTATAAAATTATTAGAGAAAATTAACCTAAAAAATTCGATATGATTATTAAAAAATTATTAGCTATAAGAGTATACTACAAAATTACTAGAGAAATTAATTATGCATTTCTTTTCCTCCCTTATTTTATTAATTATAAATTAAAATTCATGTCAACTATAAATTTATTATAAATTAAAATTCACGTCAATTATAAATTTATATTTTTCAAGAAATATTCATACTCTAATAGTACATTTTTTTTATTTTATAATACTCTGTTAAAATAGCATGTGTAGCAAGACAATACCGGTGTATAATTTATCGTATGTAAGAATATACAGTTATTTCATTATCAAGATTAGAAATTAATTATGCCTTATATTAACAACTATTTAACACTCTTATTGGCGATTATCAGCATCACACAGTTCTTTTATTTCGCCCGACTTTCTTTGCACTCTCAGAACATCCGCAACAACGGCTGCCCCGGCGGACGTTCAACCGGCGTGCCGGAAGTCCGCGCGGGGCGTCCGCCATTAGGCAACAGGGAGGCAGACGCGGACGTGCGTTGTGGACACCGGAGTTCCGCGGCATTCCGGGGACGTCCGTCGTGACGTCCACCATTGCGGTGCCACGACGGACGTTCCGGTGGACGTCCTGATTTTTTATTTTTAAAAAAAAAACTCTATATATACGGCTCGTTGAATTTCATTTCATTCGCACCACTTGTTTTAACGAGTTTCTCTCTCTCTACTTTCATTTCTTTTGAAGATAAATGGAACACCAAGATAGTGATTCCCCAGCCACGAGCGAGTCACAAACGCCGACTTTTCCCGTTAGACTTGGGGGAAATGCCGGCGGAAGTGCACTGATGTCCGGGATGATGCCCGGAATGGCGCCGTTGATGCCCCAACCCCAAATGGCGGGAATGATGCCCGGGTACTACAATATGTACCCCCTTGGTGTGGGATGATGCTCCAAATGCCCGGGATGATGATGCCCAGATGATGTAGGGCATGCCTGCCGCTGCGGGGGAGCAGGCAGGGGGTCCCCCAATCACCTGGGGACAATGTCTATTGCCACTACATGAATTTATTGTCTAGTGATTCCCCCAGAGTACTCCTCTGGAGACTCAGTTCACCGGCATTGAGACTTTCTCTTTTGAGGAATCGGGGCTATCTCCGGTCAGAGAGTCTCCCACTGAGATGCCACCGGCGGCAGAGAGGACGCGGAAGCAAGGGAGAGGGAAGGGCAAGGGCAAGGACACTACCTCGTCCTGGCGTGGGGGGAACGAGGGTGGGGCGGGGGCCGAGGAGGAGGGGTATGAAGCCGGCGGAAGAAAGAGGACCATCTGGAGCATAGGGGAGTGCGTCGCGCTGGCGAAGGCCTGGATTAGTGTATTTGAGGATCCCTACGTCGGGGCTAACCAGCAAATCGACAGAATGTGGTGGCGTATTAGCAAAAGCTACCTCCAATTCAAACCGCCAGGTGGGAAGCCTCAAGATGGAGACCAATGCCGGAAACAGTGGGAGCGGCTGAGGAGGCAGCTTAGCCGATTTGCCGGCATCTACCAAAACAACCTCCGCACAACAACCAGCGGCATGTCCGCCGATGATGTGAAGCTTCTGTTTCACCAGCAGTTCCCCGACAATGAATTGGGTTTTGGGGAATTCAAATATTGGGAGGTCTATCTTGTGGTGTAGACTTCCGCCAAATTTAGAAGCTGGCTGGCCGAAGGGGACGAAGATCAACGCCTCCGGGGAGTACAGTAACAGTGCCGATTCCCACGAACTCCCTGACGCCGAGGCAGAGTTCCCGACCCCTCAATCGTCTTCCCGCAGCCATCGCCTGGTTGGGCAAAAGAGGGGAAGCACCAGCGGGTCCCCCGAGGTCCAATCGGCGGCTCCTTCCCAGATCGATCCCGAGCTCCCCTCACTCGCCCGCATACAGCAGTATGAAACCCTGATACACACCATGGAGAAGTGGTATCCAGCGACTGACCCCTTATACAAGTTGATGTTGAAGGATGTCATCGACATTATGCGGCGCGATTTGGGGATGCCAACCCTACCCGTGAGTGACGACGGGACCGGCCACGGGCATGACGGGACTGGCGGCGGGGACGACGAGGAGTGAGACGGGGCCGCATTTGTCGAAGCTTGATGCTGTTTTTTGTTAATTATGTATTTTTTTTAATAATTATGTATGTTTTTTGTTTTAAATAAAGTGATTGCATTTTCTCTGTATTCGTGTCGAAATTTTAATTCCGTAAATTATTTAATTTGGTGAATTTGTGAATTTTTATTATTGTGGATGTCCGTCGGGATGTCTGTCATTGTGTAGTGGGATGTCCTTATGACGTGACAGTGCAGTGGGATATCCTTATGATGTGGCAGAAAGTGTTTTTAGGAAGTCCGTCGGAATATCCGTCGGGACATCCGTCCCACTGTGGATGCTCTAAACCCTCTCTCCCTCTGTGTCAAAACTCAAATTATACTAATCGGAATATCTTCTCAACAAAAGGGCCGAATCAAAATTCGAATTTGATTTGATTTAGTTGTAGTGGGAGTTAACTTTTTCCGGGATTTCTAGAGAATTCACAGTTTGCCCCTTTTTAGCTCTTTGATTGCTTTTGTATGCATGTTTTCTGTGTGTATAGAACAGTGGATGCAACTGTAAGTCTTCGTTCCACCCCTTTTTCCCCTTTGCTTTCACTTAGGGTTTCTTCTTTTCCTTTTATTTTTCGTTTTCTTCACTATTTTTGCTGATAACTTAGTCTTCAGTTTCAAGCTGTAATTTTTTTCTTCCCACGGGTTTCAAAGTCAAGAATCAATTTCTCTTTTTTCCGATAATTGAAAAGACTCATCCTTTTAGGTAAAAAAAAAGTGATTTTTAGGGTGTTTTTCTGTTTGATCGGGGTAGAAATAGGATTGATTTCGGTTTGATTTTACTTAGTGATTGCTGAATTTACACGGCTTCAATTGTATACAGTGATTGATATTCTCTGCTATGGGCTTAAAAGTGTATGCTTTAGCTAATCTTTTGCTGATAACTTGAGAATAGTATTCGAGCTTTCTTGGATTCTGATTTGGGAGATGATGGTTTTTCTATAGTATAGAATTTTGAGGTTATGATGAGGCTCACGGGGTAATTTAGTAATTTTGGGAAGTCATGAGTTCCGGTGGGAAGAGCAGAGGAAAAAGAGAGGAGGATGGGGGGAATCATGACAAGTCGAACTCGAGATCCGTTGAAGGAGTTTCTTCGAAGGGATCATCAATCAGTGCCTCAGTTGAATTATCTTTTGATGAGAAAGTGCTTGTTGACCCCAAATCCCTCTTTATTGGTTCGAAAATTGGTGAGGGAGCTCATGGCAAAGTTTATCAAGGAAGGTTTGTATCGATAGTTGAGTTAATTGAGTTTATGCAATTGCTTTTGAGTTTTGAATGTTTAGAACCTTATGTGTTTAATTATGTGGCAGCGAAATGTGTGATCATGTGAGTCGGGAAATAATAGATTTTGATTTGAAAGGAATAATGAATTAGCCAATAGTGTGTAGATATTTGGACATGGAATCATGCTGTTTGTTGGAATTTGGGGTGGGCCTAAATGTTACATATAATTGATGCTAGCCTTAGTTTTGCTCTTATGTAGACTCAAGGTGGAAAAATATTGAATAGTTTTTCGGGTTGTACTATGTGTTTTGAGCGCTCCTTCTTATCTTATTTGGCATGTTTCTTGTTTTTGTATCTGTATCTGATATTTGACTATCAACTATATAACCATTTTAAACAGGTATGGTGATCGTATTGTTGCTATCAAAGTTCTTAACTGTGGTCAAACCTCAGAAGAGAGAAGTGTGCTTGAGAGTCGCTTTGTTCGGGAAGTGACAATGATGTCTAAAGTAAAACATGAAAACCTTGTCAAGGTGAGCATCTCTGAGAAATTTGTTTCTTCTTATTTGTATTGGATATGGAGTTTTGTTTTCTATTTCGAATATCAGTGTTATAGGTAATGTGCCTCTTTCTAAGAAGTCTTGAAATGTTTTGAGCTCTCCCATCTCGTTATACTTAGCATGATCTAAATTCCTCTGCAGTTTATTGGAGCTTGTAAGGAACCTTTAATGGTGATAGTTACTGAGTTATTGCCGGGGATGTCACTTCGGAAATACCTAGGGAGTTTGCGTCCTAAGCAGTTGGATTTGACATTGGCATTAAACTTTGCTCTTGACATTGCTCGAGCCATGGATTGTTTACATGCAAATGGGATTATACATAGAGACCTAAAACCCGGTATCATGGCCTGCTGAGCTGTATAAGATTATTTTTTTTGTAATTTGTAACTAGCTTACGTCATTGTAGACTCTGTTTTCTGTTCACCAAGATTCGTACTTTCAGTATTCTTCTTAAGATTATTTTCCCAAGCATCATAAAGATTATGACTTTGTTTGTTTTCCTGATCCTTGTTATTGATATTGTTAGATTGACCACCACGTGCGCAAAAAATAAATTTTTTCTATATATCTTGATTTGGGGTCCTTTTTTATGCTTTTTAACTGAGAAGATATACACTCGAACCCCTATGGTGCAGACAATTTGCTGCTTACGGCAGATCAGAAGTCTGTGAAGCTTGCAGATTTTGGTCTTGCCAGAGAAGAAACCGTCTCTGAGATGATGACAGCAGAAACCGGGACTTATCGCTGGATGGCACCTGAGGTTTCCATTTTTTGATCTAACAGTTTCTGACCACATTCGTTGATTTTTTTCTTGAATAATATTTTATGCGTTCTTACTCTATACATCCATCATCATCATAGCCTTTTGTTTGACATTTCTATGTCACAAACTGAGATGTCTTTCTATGAGTATATTTATTCCGAAACATGCTTTTGGAATTTCCCAACTAACGATATATTTGACGCTGCAGTTATACAGTACTGTGACTCTTCGCCAGGGGGAGAAGAAGCACTACAATAACAGAGTCGATGTTTACAGTTTTGGCATTGTCCTCTGGGAGCTGCTTACAAATCGCATGCCATTTGAGGGAATGTCAAATTTGCAGGCTGCGTATGCTGCTGCTTTCAAGGTGCAGAAACATATACACTCTTCTGATTCAATAATGAGCAAATTTATCAGTTTTTATTCTTCCTGTTTTGGAGTTATGCCCTTTCCCTTAAGAGTGTAAGTGAAAAATGAATTCTATAATTCATAGATTGTGTTGTCAATGGAAAGCCCCTATTGAATATACAAGATGTTTGTCATACGTTTTTTTCATGACTTGGTCTAGAAAGCGTCTGCTTTCATATGATACACCTATCTATATGTTTTATGTAGTACCCCCTCTGTCCCACAATAGGAGTCCTATTTGGTTTGGACACTAGTTTTAAGAAATGCAAAGAAAATTGGGTTGAATAAGTTGTGGAATGTGGGTCCCACTTTTATATATATTACACCCGGCCCTTAAAAATAAAAACTATTTCCATTTTGGTCCATCCTTTAAAAATAGAAACTTTCTATTTTAGGAAGTGGACCCCACAATACACTAACACTACTTCCACTACTTCCACTACTTTTCTCCTCCTCTCTCTTACTTTACTCATTTTTTCTCACTTTCTCTTACTTTACCAATAATTCTCTATTACTTTACCAATTGTGCATTAAAACCCGTGGCGTTTCAGAATTGTCTATTTTTTAGGGATGGAGGTAGTATTAGTTGTATAACAAATGGATTTGAGAGTGCTAATACTTGCAATTTGCAACCTAGCCATGTTTTTCCTTTACTTGATCGTCAGAATGAGCTTAAGATATACGAGTATCCATGAGCTTGATGTCGATGTGTTTCTGCTTTAAAACGTCTTATTATAATAAAACTTGAAGAGCTCTTTGTTCGCTGGCAAAAAGTGATGGTGTCACCATCTATCTTCTCGATGCATCTTGTTGATTTGTTGGAAAGATTGATGGATAGTAACTCAAGTTGTGATTTCCAAAATGCAGCAAGAGAGGCCTAGTCTGCCAGACGACACTCCAGCAGAGCTCGCATACATAATCCAGTCGTGCTGGGTTGAAGATCCCAACATGCGACCTAGCTTCAGCCAGATCATCCGGATGCTCCATGAGTTCCTCTTCACACTGAAACCCCCCTCCTCGCCATGTTCACCAGAGACCAAGAACGCTGCCATCATCGAGTTCTCTAGTCGAGCCAAAGGGAAGTTCGCTTTCCTTCGCCAACTTTTTGCCAACAAGAAGGCCCTCAACTAAAGAGGGTATTTTTGCCTTGTTGTTTTTGCTGGAAAAAAGGAATCAACAAATCTGATGATGATGATGTTGGGAAATTTACAAAATCAAGTAGAAGGGTGAAATTAGTATATTTCATAGTAGAACCATGTGTAAATCTATATATAGACACTGTTACCACTTGTGGTGATTCTCATAGAAATGCAGGCAATTTACTTGCATTGCATCATCAACTCTTGTTGTCACAAATTTATGTGAATAAAAAGTGAATATTTTTCTATTTTTTCCATTTGTTGAATGCTGATATATTGATATGATCTAGTCTACTCTAAATCTTCTTCCTTCAACTATGTGTAGGGCCACAGTAAAGAATATATCGGACTTATCTCGTGTTTTTATGAAAATGAAAAAATAGTCAGTTAAAATTTGCATATTTTGAACTAAAAATCAATAGAAGATGTAACCAACAAATGTTCCCAAAACAAAATTTTAAGCCATTTTTATGTAGTATCACGCTACAAATTTTCCCAATCAAATAGATGTCTATTTTGAAATTTTAAGTTCAAGTGCACTTGCTGAAATTAACCCTAAAGAAGATGGTAACCAACAACTATCCCTAATAAATTAAATTGCTTATTTATTCATAAAAAAATTAAAGACAATTTTATGCAATATCATGAAGGTCCTATTGTTACTTATTTTAAATTTTAAATTCAAGTACGGTGCTGAAATTAATCCCAAATCGTTAAAATTGCAAAAATAAATCGTACGATATTCAAGCTTTGGTCGAATATATTGATATTCGGAGGACAGATCTCAACTTCTAAATCAATCACCACTAGACTTCGAGACTCTGTTGAATGTGGCGAATGTCCCAAGGCATTCTATGGTTTTCTGTAGGCATTATTTCGTACTCCACCGTCCCTCACTAAGTGAAACATTTCTTTTTGGCACGAAATATAAGAAAATGAGGTTTTGTTCATTAAGTGGAAAATATAAAGTAATGGATGATAAAGCAGAAAGTAGAAAGGAAAAAGTAAGAGCGAGAATGCCATAAAATAAAAGAGTGATGCTAAATGGTCATATTATGGTCAGCCACACGAGGCTAAATTAGTAACTTTAAGTGTTAGTTATTAAATAAAATATTAGTTAGAGATAGTGGATAAATGAAAATTACACATATATCCTTAATCTTATTTTTGTTTTTCTAATTTCCTTAATCCTTTTATCTCGTTTCACGCTAATGAGAGAGAATTCATATGTTTCAAATTTTGAATTAAGATACGTATTTAATAGCCTCATGTTGGAATTTGAATCAAAGCAGACCATAATTAATTGATTTTCTTATTAAATGCCCACACATTAATATAAGTATAAAGGCGTATTATAGCTACCACTTATTAGTGAAATTTAATCCATGAAAATGTGATCTATATTCTCTCATGTACATGGCATTACACGCCCTAATAAAGCTTAATTATGGTACAATCAGTTTGACAAAAAAAAGTATGGATTAATAAAAAAAATATGAATAAACCCCGAAATAAGAATATAGTTCATAATGAAAATGTAAACAAAAAATAGAATATAAAAAATAATGTTCTTCATTCGGAATGAGTATTCTTAAAATAAATAATGAATGATAAGCCTAAAAATAGAATATATAAAATATATATATATATATATATATATTAATTTAGAATTGAGTAGTCTTAGAATAAAATATAGTATTCGTAATTGTATTTATTACTGTATTTTTTTGTTGCTACAGCATAATACACCAAATATTTGATATGTGGATTAGTATTTTTTTTACTGTAAATTCACCTATAGAATGAATTGGTATTGAACTCATAAGGACTAAATATTGCATGTGAAATCAATCTTGAAAGATGGTATTAGTGAACTTTGTCTCGATTTAACATTTGAGTATTCTAATTGATATTTGATTCGATTGAAAATTATGAATTAAGTTTAGAATTTCTATTATTAATGATATTAGATTAAATTGAATATTTAAAATTCTTAAATAATTTTAGATTAAATTGAACAAATGAATTGATTTTAGGCTTGTTTTAACTTTCATTTTATCTTACACTCAATTAAATAACCTAGTCGAATATTGGATTTAATTCTCATACAAGAAAAAAAATTCAATAATTAATTCATCTATTTTGTGATATTTGAAAACTGAACCACCTCTAAATTATTATTTAATCAAATTTAAATCTCATTATAAACTTTACTAAATTAAATAGGTGGATAAGAATAATTCAATGGTTAATCTATCTGTTTTGCAAAAATACTAATGTCAATAAATTTCTTTTACCAATCAAATAATTGAATGAAAATAATTCATTACTTTATATATCTATGTTTTGATAGTATTAAATTTGACCACAATAAAAAATTATTTAATCATACACTAATTGATCTTCCTATTTTGTGAAATTACATGTTAAGAACATATAAAATTATGCAGTAAAACACTTATTTCATTAGATTTTTTTGCAAATCAAATAGTAGGATGAAAATAATTCAGTATTTGATCTATCTATTTTTATGATATTAGATCTTAAGCACTCTAAAAGATTTGTTTAATCATACACTAATGTCATTATAATTTCTTAATCTAATAGTTGGATGCGAATAATTAACTCATTGTTCTATTTATTTAAATTAAGATTTTTCATTCTTAATAATATGTTGTGTACTATACTACAAAATTAAATTATAGATTAACAAAATATATTTATAAATTTGAAATACTATATGATACTGAATCTCAGTTAATAATAAAAAAGTTAATAATAAGTGTATTAGTAACTCAACTAAAGGAAATTAATCATAATTGGACAAATTAATCTACTATTTTTTTGTATTATATGTTTGAAATGTAGTTGAACGATTTGGTGAATTTTAGATTCAAATGAACAATTCAATAGTTACTTCTTATAATCGAGTGAATCTAAATAGTGGAATTGTTCGATTTGATCTAAGATTCAATTGAATTGAGTAGTATCAGTATATCAATTAAATCAATTACCTTTTATATACTACATATGTCCCATAATAGATGTCACACTTTCCTTTTTAGTTTGTCCCATAAAAGATGTCACATTTCTTTTTTTTTTTTTTTTGGAAAAAAGCTCCCCATCACATTAATATAAATATATTATTTTCTCTCCACCTAACACAAAATAACATCTTCTAAAATCTCGTGTCATTTCCTAAGTGTGCCATCTATTATGGGACGGAGGGAGTACTATGTTTAGATGTAATTGGACAATAAAGGTGAGACTTAGATTCAATTGAACAATTCAAGTGGACCTAAGTACAATTGAATTGTCAATTTGATTCTAAGTTCAATTGAATTATTTAGTTACACCATATAATCGAGTGAATCTAAACAGTAGAATTGTTCGATTTGGTTTAAGATTCAATTGAATTGAGTAGTATCAGTATATCAATTAAATCGATTACCTTTTATATACTATGTTTAGATGTAATTGGACAACAAATGTAAATTATAGATTTAAACGAACAATTCAATTGAATCTAAACACCATGAATTGTTCAATTGATTCTAAGTTCAATTGAATTATTTGGTTTAGATCTTATAATCAAGTGAATTTAAACAGTAGAATTGTATATTTGATCGAAGATTCAATTGAGTAGTATATGTAAAAAAATCTCAAGTGTATTATTTTAATCAATTGGCCAAAGGCGATTTCAAATTCAAATGAAGAATTCAAGTGAATATAAGCACTACTGAATTATTCAATTGATTCCAAGTTTAATTGAATTATCTAGTTACATCTTATAATCGAGTGAATCTAACTTCAATTAAATTGTTTAATTGAATAGCCCAATTAAATCTAACACCAAATTAATATAATAATATTAAATTAAGTAATCGGATTCCATACCTTTTAAAATTTGACTAGATTATTTGATTGAACTTAATTTGTTCAAGGATTATTTGTTACTTATTTTTATATCTATTTTTAATTAATATTTTGTTGTATTCCACATTTTTCTTAATTAGTTGGTTATTTTAAATAAATAAAATTAAATATAAAATCCAAATAAAATTAAATATAAATAAAAAATTGAAATATTTTGATATTTTCTAAACCAGAAAGTAAAGTTGTTAGAAATCATATTTTCAGATTTATTTTCTTAAGAGTATTTTTTTATGGAAACTTTACTTTTATTCAAACAAACAAGTGTATGAAATTATCAATTTAATCTATTACATTTTGCATTCATTTTTAGATTAATTGGATAATTAAGGTGAATTTAAATTCAATTAAACAAATAAACTGCGAATCAGATTTTATTGTTAAAATTTGCGATGGAGTTACTGATTTTATTTACTTAAAATTGTGGATGATAGATAGCATGCTTCTTTAATTACAAGATTTCAATTAATTGTCTACAACATCTACATTTAAATTCTGTTCGTTCATTTATTGGTCCATTTATCAATACAAGTATGCTGCTTCCATTAGTTGTACATTTAAATTCCTGCTCCCTTTTCGTTCGTTTATTTGTCCAAACATGTAAAGGACACAAAAGTAAAATCAATTCCTAACTAAACTGGATATTTTAAGTAAACCGGTTTTTTGTGCTATTAAACCATTTTATGGCAGGCCATAATGTGACCACATAGCATTTCCCAAAATAAAATGACACACTAAGCTTGGGACATTCGAAAAAGGAATATGAATCACTTAACAAAGGACATAGGGAGTACTCCCTCCGTCTGCCATTAGGAGTCCCATTTTTTTCGACATGAGTTTTAAGAAATGTTAAGAAAAGTAGGTGAAAAAACTTAGTGGAATATTGGTTCAACTTGAATATATTAGTTATTAATGAAATGTGAGTGGAATGAGTTAGTGAAATGTGAGACCCTATTACCATTTATAGTAAAAGTGAACCGGAACTCCTATTTGCGGAAGGGCTAAAATGGAAAAAGGGGAGTCCTATTCGCAGACACAGGGAGTATTTATTAAAGAAATATGTCATCTTAGCCGGGACGAATGGAGGTACTAATTTCATTGCAAATGACTATTATTAGTGTATTGTGAAAACTACAAAACCCTCAATTCCTTGAGAGTATTTTAGTTCAAATAAATATAAAAGTATAAAAATATCTAAAACAAGTAAAATTCAAAATGTAGGAATTATTCAAACTTTAAAGTTGGGAACTATTTATGTAGAAAGTAATTTTAAAAAATACTCCATCCATTATACTTTTAGTGTTATATTTTCTCTTTGTGAATGTATCACTAATTAACATATTTTCTAAAGAGTGAAATTCGCCATTAGTCTCTAACTTTTAGGGTCGTTGCAGAATAGACTCTTAATAAAAAAATACCCGGATAACCTAACATTTTAGATAATCGAGAATGAGGTATTTTCGGACTAAAACACCCTCATATCCTATAAGAGCATTTTTGTCACTCCATTATATTGCTGACATATGATTTCTGCACATTTTTATCAGTATATATTTATTGTTTCTCAATAAATTCTCTACATGATATAACTAATACTTCCTACTAACTAGAAATAGAGGTGTATGAGAAGTTTTTTTTTGCAAATAATTTAAAACTTTAATTACGTATGAAGTACCAAAACTTATTAGAAAATCACATAAGAAGATAAGAAGTTGCTGATATAAATATGACATATTTCATATGTCAGCAAATATAGGAATTGTCAAAAATGCCATCAACAAGCCTAAAAATTAAGAACTAATGACGCAATCCACTCTTTTCTAAAATGAAATATTGTTAGGTTTATTTTATTCCTCTTTTCTAAAATGAAATATAATTGGGTTTTACTTTATTGTCTTCTTTTTAAATTGATAAATATCAGCGACCAGCGTTAAATTTTCGTTTTTCTTTACGGAATGGACGCTGTCGATTTGCAAGTCAACTGGCGTGCCGTCATCGTAGCCGTTGATTGGGTATAACCAGAGATCAACCGACGGCCAAGATGTAGCCAAAATTTGTCGTACGAAAGCGGCAAAACACGTGTGCTTCAGTGATACAGGTGAATTTAATGGATACTAGCGAGTCAACGGCAAGCATAAGTTTTCAGGGGAAGAATTTACACGCAGTCACACAGTAGATGTAAAAGTGTAGATGGTTGTTATTAGATACACAAGTGATTCTATACGCTGATTGCAAACGGAAAGACCTGAAAAAATATCTGAGAAACGAAGATTCAAGATCTGCCTAAGCTGATTTTTCGATTTCTCTTGTTTTTTGCCATTTTGGAGAGAGAGGTGTTCTTCTGCAAAGGGGTATGTAAAAATCGGTTCTTGATAGCTGTGAGAGCCGTTCTTGATATCAAAATTGAGTTGGGTTCTGTGGAATTACTAATTAGAGTGAGTGTGATTAGTTGTTTAACTGCGGCTTTGTTTTTTTGGGATATGATGATATGGGCTTAGAATAAAAATCGATTCTTGATAGCTGCGAGGGCCGTTCTTGATTCAAAATTGAGTTGGGATTCTTGGGTTTTTTGGAATTAGAGTGAGTGTGATTAGCTGCGGCTTTGGTTTTTTGGGGATGTGAAGATATGGGCTTGGAATAAAAATCGATTCTTGATAGCTGAGAGCGTCATTCTAGGTTAGGAATTGAGTTAGGAATCGACAATCGAGTGAGTGTGGTTAGTGGTTTAGCTGCGGCTCTGTTTTTTTGGGGATGTGAAGATATGGGCTTAGAATAAAAATTGATTCTTGATAGGTGAGAGCGTCGTTCTAGGTTAGGAATTGAGTTAGTATTATTAGATTTTGCCGAATCGAGTGAGTTTGATTGGTGGTTTTGGGGGATGTGATGATATGGGAGAACACGCGGCAGCGTTGGACACAGCTATAAATTCTGTGCAGGCATTAGGGAGGGGATTCGATGTGAACTATGACACGAGGTTGCTGTATTGTAAGGGCGTATCGGGGTCGAGGATTGTGGACATTGATGAGGAGCACACGAGGGATTTGTACCTTTCTGATGACTTTGTTGTGCCAAATGTTTCAAGGGACATCAAGAGTTCTCACGAGGCAGGTGGGCGCGGCGGCTTTGGTGTTTGCAGTTATAATGAGGTATATGATGGTTTTATACTGTTTTGCTGGCTTCCTGTTTCTTGGTTTTGTATGTTGGCATTTGATTTTGGTGGATGTTGGTTTGTGCAATAGAGAAGATTTGATGCAAATTAGCATTTACCTTTGTGTATGATAGTGAGGTTTAATCTGTTTAGTGGCTATTCCATTTGTAAGGTTGTGATCAAACAGTAGCAGGTTATCGGTTAGGTTGGTTAGTGTTTCAAGTGGATGCCGTTGCTCACACGCTTAGTATAATTAAAGAGGAGAACGAGTTATGTTGCTCTGTTCGAGGGTTTCACATAGACAGTGGTTTTTATGGAAGGTCTCCGTATTAGAAAGACAACTGCTTCCTTTATAAGAAGCACACATTCTTGATAGTAATATTCCGTGATGTTACTCTATGTTGATTAGGTCAATTTCTCCACAGTGTAACTTGCAACGTTTTTCTTGAAAATTCTATGGGTTGAGAGGATGGAAATATTTGCTAAGGACCAAAACCATAAGATTGGTTTCAAGACATGTTCGAGGAGTTAGACTTGCGTCATTTCATCTCTTTCACTGTGCACATAGCTTGCCTATTTGATTAATTTCAACATGGTACGGTTGTTTTACCTCTCATAATTCTATTATAATATCAAATACAGATACAAAAGAGCAAAACCCGGTCAACCAGTATGGTGCTTCTCAATGTGTTTTCTTTCTTTGATCTTTTAATTGTTACATGCTATTCATTGTCAATCAGCATTTGGAACTTATTTTATTCAAATGCTTACTTTACACAACACGAATACAGATGGTCGAGTATTTCAACAAAAAGGCAAATCTCTCCGGCCATACTCCACTTGGTAGCTTCAATGCTTCATTTAGCTTAACCGGTTCCAAGCATATAGATGCTGCTTCCACGAAGTCTCTTTGCCTCGATGGATTTTTCATTGCAATTGCTAAAATCGAGCTCATCAAATCACCTATGGCTCTAAATGAAAATGTCATACGGGCAGTGCCAAAATCGTGGGACCCACCTGCCCTAGCAAGGTAGAGAATTTCAGTCATGTACATGTATATCTCATTCTTCTCGCTGGCCTTATTTAACTTATCATATCCTTAACAGCTTCATCGAGACCTTTGGTACACATGTTATTACATCTATAACTATTGGAGGTAAAGATGTAATCTATGTGAAACAGCACCTGTCGTCACCTCTCTCTATCGTGGAAATCAAGAACTATGTTCAAGATATCGGAAATCAAAGGTTCTGCAGCCCTGAAGGGCTTACGAATTCCGGCCTATTAAAAAATAAGGTTAGTTCCTTTTTCGCTTTCCATTCGATGACTTTGCCGCCCTACTGCTTGTCCTGATCCATTTTGTTCTTAAATAATTTTTCTTATGAATATAAACTCATTTCTTCTCTCCATCTTGAATTTTCAGGGCAGCGATTCTTCTTTATTTAACAACCAAGGAATTTACCCTCAACCAGCTAGTGCACCTTACCTCTCCGGGAGTGGCAAAGAAGTACGTATAATCCACGCAACAAAATGATATTTTATCTTCCAAATCATTTGGCCATGCTTCATATATATACCACAAAGGAGGTGTGATCCGTTGCTAACTTTCTTAAGTTGCTAACTCTGTTGACTTATCAACGCAGTGTATTAAATATGTCAACACGATCACATTGAAATGTCAACATAAACTTAGTTGATATTTTAATACACTGTGTTGACATTGATATTTTAATACACTGTGTTGACATTGATATTTAAAATGTCAATACAAATTTATTTTAACATTTTAATGTGATCGTTTTGACATTTTTAATGCACTACGTTGATGAGTTAGCAAATTAGCAATTTAAAAAAAGTTAGCATTATAACGCACCCCCTACACCAATGTATATATAAAATGTGGTAAATTTATAACACGAAATGGTGTTTCTGACCTTGATAAATGACAGTAAAACAGAATTGAGTATAAAGCTTTTATCTTCTTGAGCATTTTGCTTTTATGATTCTCAACATTTAGCTACAACAAGTTGAGATCTTTATGCTAGCAGGATGTCACCGTCATATTCAGAAGGCGTGGAGGGGATGATCTAGAACGGAGCCACATTCAGTGGGCAAAAACGGTCCGATCTTCTCCAGATGTAATTGAGATGTCATTCTTCCCTGTAACAGAATTACTTGATGGAGTTCGAGGAAGGGATCATTTGGAACGCGCTATTTCTCTGTACCTAGAGTGTAAGAATTCCATTTCTTCGCTACTTTGGGTGATTTTACTCCGATATCTACTATGATACAGTCTTTATTGGATTCATCCATGCAGATAAACCTCAGATTGAAGAGCTACGATACTTCCTAGAATTTCAGGTCCCTCGAATATGGGCCCCCGTGCAGGATAGGTTTCCAGGACAAGCAAGAAAGGAACCAGTTTGTCCGTCATTACAATTTAGCATGATGGGACAAAAACTATACGTCAGCCAAGAGCAAGTACGTGCTAACTTTCTCACGTATTGAAACGATGAGGGATTAGATTGGAAATGCATGATCAAAATATTTCGATCAATCAAAGTATGCAGTGGATTAGTATATACTCCCTCTGTCCCATTAAAAATGAAACGTTTTCCTATTTTGGTTATCCCATTAAAAATGAAACGTTTGTAAAAATGGAAACAACACTCTCTCCAATTTTTCTTATCTCTTACTTTACTCTCTCTTCATTAGCTCACAAAACAACACTACATAAAATCCCATGCCGAAAATCAAATGTTCCATATTTAATGGGACGAAGGGAGTATAATGTTTATTTATCTGTCTAAGCTATTCCCTGAAGTAAACACCCTCTGCAGAGTAGTAGGCTTTCGTTTTTCGTATTTTGTTTATTTTACGTTGAAACAGAGAAGTGAGCAGGAAATGTTAACCGAAACATGGCTGCAGGTTTCAGTTGGCCGGAAGCCTGTGACTGGCATGCGGTTATGCCTCGAGGGATCTAAACAGAATCGCGTCAGTATCCATCTTCAGCATCTAGCGTCGCTTCCCAAGATCCTCCAGCCGTATTGGGACACACACGTGGCAATTGGTGCCCCGAAGTGGCAGGGCCCAGAAGAGCAGGACAGCAGATGGTTCGAGCCGGTCAAATGGAAGAAATTTTCGCACGTTAGCAGCGCACCTGTAGAGAACCCCGAGACCTTCATAGGCGACCTCATGGGCGCCTACGTGGTCACGGGAGCTCAGCTTGGGGTGTGGGATTTCGGTTCAAGAAACGTCTTGCATATGAAGCTCTTGTACTCTAGGCTTCCCGGATGCACAGTACGCCGGTCTTTATGGGATCATGCTCCGAACGAAAATTTCAGGAGACAGGATGACTCTAGCTCGAGCTCCGGTGAGGAGTATTCGGGCAATAAAGTGGCAAAATTTGTGGACATGACGGAGATGAGCAAGGGGCCGCAAGATCCGCCGGGACACTGGCTGGTGACAGGAGGGAAGCTTGGTGTAGAAAAGGGGAAAATTGTGGTGAGAGTCAAGTATTCATTGCTTAATTACTAACATCAGTTTTCACTTTGTGTAGTGATTCTTGATGTTGGTTTGAAATGTACATGAATCTTGTTCTTCATAGTTTTCTGGGATCAGGATGGTTTGTTTGGCTTTAGATGTGTAGAAATTGTCTTCATATATTGATGTTTAGGAGTTGGTTGAATTGTGGTCTGAAGCAAGATTCAATATTGTATATTTTTTATCTTCATAAAATTATAAATCTAGGGGTGTTGAGATACTCGCCTATTTAGTTAACCCCATATTCTTAGAATAGCTGAGATTAATTGTCATAGAGATCATCAAAATAATTTTAGCTATCGGTCGGCTGTCATAACTTATTATTACATAATTATTCATATAAAATTAAGTTGTGGGATAATTTTAGTTGGAAGTAGGGTGACTATGACTTGTTATCATATAATTATTCATCTAGAATTAAATTGTGAGATTCAATCTCATTAACTAAACATATTACAAATTCAATTATGAAATATAATCTTTCATGTTGAATGTCTTTTGGAGATACTCTCTCCGTCCGCTAATCGGAGTCCCAATATTTTGGTGTGGATTTTAAGAAATCTATACTACTTAAAAGTGACAGTTGGTTGAAATTACTGTGCTACCCTTTTTGGCGGGATTTTGAGGAGGTTCCCATGTATTTTTTTTATTGTTGTTGTTTGTTCCTCAAAATGTGTTAACATTTTTACACCTCAGAATCGAGACAATCAAGAAGAAATATATTTTTCCAATGCTTTACTGGAGTGTGTGTAAAATATTTAATTAGGCCAGTTCTACAATCAAATAAAATCTCATATTTAGTATTATGGGTATATAACTAAGAAATATATATGTTGAATCTATTTAATTATTTCTATTGGTTATCTTTGTTTCATAGTTGTTATTTCATGTATATGAAATTCTTTTTGAACTAATATCACCATTTTTTGAAAATCTTAATGCGAAAGAAGAAGGAATAGCATTAGCTCACAAATTAGAAAATGAAATATGTGAAAGGAGAGAGAAATCGAGATAGCCTTATTTATGGTGTGAAAGATGGAGGGACAAGAGAGACACAGAGAGAGAGAGAGAAAGTGAAAGAATACAGAGAGAGAGAGAGAGGGGCAGAGAGAGCGTGGTAGAGAGATGAGACATCTTAATAAATATATATAGCTTTGCTGTTAAGCAATTTTTTAGGGTATTAAACCTGTTTCCAATGCAATTTGTCCCTGAAAAGCATAAATAATAGGTTAGTATTTATTTATACGAAATTATAAATAAATTCTTGAAATTATACATCAATCTTGCAACATATCAAATCTGCAAATAAGAAAATTAAAGAAGCTTCCTTAATCTATATCTTGAAAGCAATACGATATGATATGTATCTTAGTATGTATAGGAATTAATGGTAACCTTTTGACAATTCAATCTCACTGTACATATGAACTGTAGAAGAGCATGACATAAAATTCTGAAAATTTATTTAATTACCTTAGAAGTAAGATTTCTTGAATGTCCTTATATTTGTTGCTGATTTTTGATTTATGTATGAATTGCTTCTATTCCTTAAATGAGTTCATAACCTGTTCATAAAAATGGAGATAGTTAGGTGTATTGTAGTGATGTTAGAAGTGTGGAAAATTAAAGAATCTGCCTTAATCTATAGCTTGCTGATTCTTGAATGTGCTGATAGTAGTTTCTGTTTTTGGCTTTATGTATGAATAGCTTCTCTTCCTTAAATGAGTTCATAACCTGTTCATAAAAATGGAGATAGTTAGGTGTATTGTAGGGTTGTTAGAGGTGGAGTTTATAATTGGTAATCTGCACTAGAAAGGGTATTAAGATACTTATTGAAATTGAAATTGATCTAAACTAATATTATTTATGAAATGTAATACCTTTTGACATGCATCGTTTTGCCTGCTCCCTCTCTTTATAGACTTGAAGAGGTTGTTATGGAAGGATCTATTTTCAGAACTTTTGTAGCCTCTGTGTAGGTAGCAGGTATTTCAATCTATTTGTCTCTTTCTTTTTCCTTTGGAGAGAGTGGCTGGCGGCTGCTTTTTGGGGTTGTATTGAATCCCCTTTGCACTCCTGTAAAATAGGGTTAGTTTAAATAGAGGAAATTCCAACCATCAAGGTCATTTATTGGGCAAAACAAATGGACCATTCAATTAATTGCTTTTATTGATTCATTCATTTTCCAAGACACAAGCTGTCAATTATATAGATTCCTTATCATTAATTCGGGTAATGCATTAATTAATATTGCTAATGCATTTTTAACGTTGTTTTATTGTTTTTTAATCATTTAATATTTACTAAAGATTATCTGGTATATATTTTAAATGAGATATGTGAAAGGTTCTCCTAATCATTCTGTTTTTTTGGGAATATGGTATGGTGTACATGTGTGCAGTGCAGGCTGGATTCCTTCCTCTATAAATATGTTTAATCACACTATTTACAGATCAGTTAGCTACAATCTCTTAAGATCTTACTTCAACTTCAGCTCACATTTATAAGCTCGCTTTTGTTAGTTCTTTCTCTCTTTCATTCTTTTAAAATCAGTAGGAATTATGTTAGGTGTTTAAGTGTCTTACCAATTTGTTGAAAGAACCTTTAGGCACATCCCTTTGTTATCACTGTTATCTTCCTTTTGTTGTTTTTTTTTTCTGCACAAGTAAAGTGATTCATTGTTATATGTTGCTGTGAATGAAAAGTAGATTATGCGTTTAAGCTCTTAATGTTTTACCATTTTGCTGAAAGATCTTCCTGGCATCTTCTTGCCTTCAAAGATTTCTCTCATTCTCTTTCACTATTGCTGCACAAAAGAGGATTATATTGTTATTGGTTGGTGTGAATGAAAAGTGCACTAACTGTTTAGTCTGTGAGTTTATTACCATTTTGGTGAAATATATTCTTGGCCTTCTTGAACCTCTCACTGATAATGTATAAACCAAAGTGGCAGCTGTGAATGATAAGTGGACTAAGTGTTGAAGATCTTCATGTGTTACCATTTTGTTGATACATCTTCACTGCATCTTCTTGCTCTCACAGTTTTCTTTTCTTTTGTTTCACTTTTTCTGCACAAATGAAGATTATATGTTATTGGTTGATGTGAATGATAAGTGGACTAAGTGTTTAATCTCTGATTTTATTACCATTTTGCTGAAATATCTTCTTGACCTTCCTGAACCTTTTACTGATATGTTTGCTGACCTGCACATGTAAACAATATATTGTAATTGCTTGCTGTACAAGATTTGTTGTCTAATTGTTTAATCTATGTATGTCATACTATTTTGCTGAAAGTTGTTCAAAATCAGTAGACTAAATGTTTCATTTTCTGCTGTTTTGATTGCTGTGATATACTACCTCCGTCCCTAAAAATTTGTCCCACTTTGATCCGGCACGGTTTTTAAGAAATGTAATGGAAAGTGAGTTGAAAAAGTCAGTGGATCGTAGGTCCTACTTTTATATATTAGTTTTATAATAAAATGTGAGTAGGAATGACTAAGTGGAATATGGGGTCCACTACCAAAAATGGTAAAAAGTGAAATGAGACAAATTTTGGGGGACGGACGAAAATGGAAAAATGGGATAAATTTTCAGGGACGGAGGTAGTAATATATTACCATTTTGGTAGAAGATCTTCTTTGCCTCTCACTTTCTTAAATGCCATACCCTCTAATGCTACTTTTTGTCTGTATATATATGGAGTTTATAGTTATTGGTCGCTAAGAGAAATCAGTAGAATATTAGAATGATTTTGATTTTGGTTGTTGTAATGTACATTCTTATCAAGTTTGTAAAAATTCTTCTTCACCTCTTTTCTCTGTCTCCTCTCTTTTGTCACTGGGAACTCCCTTTTTCTGAAATGACTGTGTCTATACCTCTTTGTAACTATTTTATACCTGCAGTAGGGCTGTTATTGGACAAGTTATAGTCAGATTTGTTGTTTAAAAGGAAGTACCTCTATGTTGACTAATGCTTTATTGCATTTTACAGGTTTTTTATCCAAGCAATGACTCCCTTTGTTACATGTTTTAATAATTTGAGCAAGGCAATAACCAATTCAACTAATAAAGTCAGGTGTATTCGTTTGTATCAAGGTTTGCCAAATGACAAAAATGACAATAGTTTGGAGTGTGTTTTGCATGATTCAAAGGTAGATAATATTTGGAAAATATACCTGCTATCTGTTTATGATTAGTTATTACAATTTATAAGTTTTATTGTTTGAGTCATTTGCTGAAATCTTTTTGTTTACAAGGGACTAGAATTCAGGCCACATTTCCTAATGGTTTGCTACATAATCTTGGTTGTAATCTTAGAGAAGGTGGAGTTTTTTGTATTAAAAATTTCTTTGTCAGGTCTAACTCACTCAGGAATAAGACCATTAATCATCAGTTTAGACTTTTGATGAATGTAAAGACAGAGATGGTTGAGTTGAATGATAACAGATTTTCTGAGAGAGATGTATCATTTCAAGCCTTTCAGTGAAATTTATCAATTTGAATAAGTGGATGATTCATCCTTCTTTGGTATGTTATTTGTTGAATTCTAATTGACCGTTTATATATAATTTCTTTTGTAAGTTTATGTATATATTGAATCTGATAGTTTGCCAATGTTAATGTATTACTTTTAGATGTTATTGGTGTGATAACTGGCCCTGGATGAGTGATTGCTCAATCCAAATATAGGTTGATTGTGATTGAGATATCAGATGAGAAGTAAGTTTAGAAATATATGTTGAATCATGATTTTTATTTTATTTACCTGCACTGACTGTTTATCTTTTATTTAAGTCATAATAAGTTGTTTTGCACTATATAGGATTCAAATGTTGATCTCTATCTGGATGAATTGAAAAAGAGTGAATGGATAGTTCCAATAGTGATTGTTCAGTTTTGCAAGAGAAATTTTTCATAGGTAACTGTGTTTATTAAGTTATATCAATTCATACTTAAGATTGGTTATCTATTATTTTTTATAAATAACATGTTGTTTATTTATTAGGTAAAATAAGAATTTCTACTCATTTTCAACCCTCCAAAGTTGTCATAAATGCTGATGTTGATGAAGTTAAACAATTTAGAAGGAGGTAGTTATCTTTAATGACTTGATTTTCAGAATAAAACTATTTTATATTGTTTATCTTTAAGGATTTGATTTATTACTTATCAAATCTGTTTTAATTGGTTTAGGATAAAAGATGATGTTAGATTTTGTCACGACCGCCCTTACTAAGGATAGTAAAGACGGGGACATCGTGACTAGGGAAGGGACTAAGGAGCGGGGAAGAAGAAGGGGAAAACAATGAAAGACAACATCTTAAACAAAACTTCAAAAGAAAAGTTTTAATCGATTAAACAATTAAGCAGCGGGTTAATATCTCAAGGTAATTAATGTCATAAAATAGTGTAGAGCAAAACGAAAGACTTTATCAAGAACGATTCGAAACAAGGCAGCGGAATAAAGGTGTCTAGAGAGTCATAGAGAGATGCCTATGTATGAAGACACGACGCATCCGGAATTTCTTAAGGCTCGACCCAACATCCGACGCAACATCACGTTCAACCTGCACATAGCGAAAACATATGCAGGGCTGAGTACTTGATATACTCAATGGACACACGCCAAAATATTTGATAAAAGTTATGTCATTCATACCATAGTGAACTCGAGTTTTAACATTTTAGAAAAGAATATCATCGAGTATCACAAAACATTTTCATAGACTGACCAGTCAAAACAATCTCACCACTTTCTCCACAATCAATCAATCACATCCTCTTACCATAGTGCGACGAAAGTGTAACCACACTATTCTCCCACGAGACCGGCTGACTAGCAAGGACGGCTTCCGATCCCACCTGTGTACACAGCCTGATAGGGTTTGCGGCCCTACTCAGACCCGAATTCGTTTCACACATAGCCCTATAGCCTAACGGAGCAAGCTCAACATCAAAACAATCATGACATGACATAACACTTTAAACCACCCTTATATCTCCAATATCATAATTTTGAAACGTAAAAGAGTTTTAGTAAAGAAAGCCACCTCGATTGCTTACAAACACGGTTAACAACTTTATTGAAATCCTTGCTCTTCGTACCCACGTACGCACAACAACCCTTATCAACATCATAACCACATAATACAATACAATCAGTTTTCTATCAACACATTACTCATGCATGCCCTATCGTTCCTTTCATCATTTTCTCATATTGCCCATCCCAACGTTCACCATCATAAACGATACGAACCCTTTGGCATACATCAAAGTGCAACGCATAATCACATCATAGGATAAGTTCTTACTCACACATGTATCATGTATTTCATTCAAAACTTGCCAACAAGACTATTTCAATCAAGACATGAATCTGGCAGAACAACGCAGTCGTTTTGTAAAAATCATTAAAAATCCATCCGACATCATTTGAAGCTAAAGTTTGGTCACCACACAGTAGAAACATCAAGGTTCAGCCAGTTGAAAATCCACACCAAAATCACATCTTTAGGTCGGTCAAAAACAAAAACGAAACTCACTAGACGAGAATACAAATTATGACAGGACTGCGCAGTTCAATTGAAAAATTTGTAAAAATATTCATCTTTCATCAAAAGAGGCTGAAATTTTGACACAACACAGAAGACACTTAAAATCTCACTCAGTTAAAAATTCGTGCCAAAATAAGATCGTTTGGTCAGCCAAACACTCGTCGGAACCTACTGTCCGAACACCACAGTTTTCATGCTCAACATTTACAAACTAGGGTTTGTCTATCAGTCATCCACACATACATATTCATGCTTTCAACACATATTCCCGCTTCAAAAATGACATCACAACCATATTCTCCTATTTACACATAGCATTCACCAATGAATCATCCACAAACTCACACACACATACATACACGCACATACACATACTTTCTCATGCAAACATCCTTCCCAACCGATTAATTTTTAGATCTACGATTTCTACACTCACTATATACATGAGGGGATCAAGAAACATGGATTCAATGGTAAGAAGGAGAAAGATGAATCAAAGCATACCTTTCTCTTGAAAAACAATCGGTAGGAATAACGAATGATGCGATTCTTCGATGAATCTTGAATTTCCAACTCCACAATGATGCAAGAACAAGGAATTGGTGAAGGATTGGTGGAGAAGGAGAGGAAGAGAGAGACGTGTGGTATGGAGAGAAGAGGGAGGCGAAAATATGAGGGCTAGAGTTAGGGTTCTTTTAATTTATAGTCTAGGATAAATCCCACAATAAAGCAATTAAAATTGTGGAAGAATAAAATAGAGGTCAATGAATAAATCCCACCATTAAAAGGAAAATAGGCGTGTAGTATGTGGGGGAGTAATTTTTGAAAATTGCTATTTAATTAGCATAGATATTTATTTGGTATTTACTTGGAGAGAAAGATACTCACAAAATAGGTAAAAAGATATTGAATATCTCATAAATAAGGTAACAAAATAATTCAAGCATCTCCAAGTGGGGAAATAAAAAGTGGCGTGTATAATGGGAAAAATCAAGGAAAAATACTTAAATCCTCAAATCAAATAGGAATAGGATTTAAATTTGGTAATTTCTTATAGGAAAAGATTCCCACAAAATATGTCACAAATAAATTAATCCCACAAAGTAATTAAAAGGCACGTGGGTGAAAATTATGAGGTTTTAGGGAAAGAAAGAATCAAATCCTAATTAACATAGGATATGGAGAGATTTGACAAGATATGGTAAGATTTAATCGGACTTAATTCAAGGAAAGAGATAAACAAGATACCAATTAAATCTACAAAAATAATTCTCTCTCCTAATTAATAGGAGATTTCGAAAATCTCAAGGGATGGCCAAGTGGTCGAAAATCAAGTAGAATAACATAGGGATAATTTGGTTTGGATTTAATTTGGATAAATATCCCAAAGCAATTAATTAAATCCAAGAAAGATAGTATTATTTTCAATAAATAGGAGGGCCGAAAATTTCAAATAAAATGGCTAGAATGATTATGCATTATCCCGTTTAAGTTAATTCACACATTGGAAGCTTAATCACATTAACTCACATAACTCACGACAACTAATTTCACATAATTAACTCAAACACATAGAGACTCAATTTCCACAAAAGAAATTCTCAGTCAACATCCACATTAATTAAAATAAAATAAGCCATCAAATAAAAATAATAATAAAAAAAGTCACAATTTTTCGGGGTGCTCCAGATTTCTTAATCTTGCTCCTGTTAATCAAGAAGGACAGAGGATCGAAGGAGAATATGATGTTCTCTATTTGAAATCCCTTGAGGATTTGTCTTGCTTAGAGGCATTGAATAATTTTTAAACTTTTAACCTCAATATTGATTTCTCTTATAAGTTATATTTGTGAAATTTCAATAGTTTCTTTTTGGATATGATTTTTAGGAGGGGTCATGTTGGGTTTTTGGAAAGATTGAGTCAGTTGAGTGCCATTATGGTGAATGGTTTTATTTGGCTTGCAAGACATGCATGAAGAAAGTTAGACAATAGGACAACAAGTATAACTGTCCCGGATGTCACAAGACTCATTCTTATGCAGTTAAAAGGTTTGACACTCAAAGTTTGGATTTATTTTTATACATATAGATGTATGTTATGTTGTTTGCTTAAATAATTAATAATTAATATCAATTCTGTTGTCTTTTGTAGGTTCAGATTTGTTGTGAATGTTGTTGATCACACTAGCAATGCTTCTTTGTTGTTGTAAGATAGGGAAGATATTCAGTTATTAGGAAGAAATATGGCTGACTTGGTTGGAGATGGTGGTCAGGTTTGTGTTTTTTAATTCTGTAGAGGCATAGTTTTGCAAACTCTGTAGTACTAATGTGGATTTTGTTGTTGTAGGCTTTTTCTACTAATTCCATCCCACATCAGATTTAAGAGAGGGTTGTTGGTCAGAATGTTTAGTTCAAACTTCAGTTGAAAAATCATATTGAATACTATAGGAGCTACCCATTCACTGTCAACAAGGTGTGCACTATTCCTGAAGTGGTTGACAAGTATATACCTAAGGATTTGAATCTGATGTGAAATTGTCTGATGTTCTCTTTAGCAATGATCTTGCCGAGGTATATATATTCTTCATTTCAGATTTTGTTTTTACATTTCTTATTGCAAATTCATTTTTATGATAGATGTCTTAGAAATCACCTGATGTGTCTATTCTTATGAATGAGAATTTGAATGATTGGTGTGTTGGAGGTTCTGAATTTCCTTTTGGTGCTGATGTTGGTTCTAAATCTACTCCTATAATCTAAACTGCGGCCACATAACACAAAACTAACCTATGATCATGCTGAAATGGAATATAAACACCCAGATCTAAACATCCTAAGACAACTTAGACATGAAACATCAGATCTAGCCAAATAAAAACATAACCAAGTATTTTAAACTAAGATATGCATCACAAAACAGAAATCAAAAGCAGATCTGAAATACCATGCATGAAAACATAACACATCGGCTGGAAATGAAATAATAATTTCAAATCTACTAAATCAAAACATCAAAGATCGATAACATCAAAAGTAAGCTGAAAACGAACTACGAAAGCAGGAAATTGTTTCATCGCCCCTTCTCGGAGCAGAATACAGAACTGAAAGCTGAAGAACGCAGAAAACCAACTCCAAACTACCAACTACCTAAACTGAACTAGGACTAAGTGTGTGTGTGTGACAGAATCAAAAACAAGAAGTGAAAGAGCTCCGATTTCAACCCCAGAAGAGAGTTGAAATCCTAAAGATATTCTACCTAAGAGTGCTTGTGAGACCCCTCCCCCCTTCACTACACGCTACGGGCTCTCCTTTTCTCTTGTATTGGGCTTTCCTTATATAGAGAGGCGTAGGGCTCTGATCCCTAGGGTACCATCATCTCTGAAATGTCATTACTGCCCTTCACATTTTGTAGTGGGGTCTCTCGCCCTATCTTCATGTGGAACTCTTGCTGGCTCCGTTTGATTTTTGACTTGATCCACTCAATGCCGCAGGTTTTGCTTCTTTTCTTGCTTCGCGCTTCCGCCCAACTGATTTGTTCTTTCTTCTGAAAATGGCAGATTTCACACACACCTGGCTCAAAAATACACGTTAGTTCATGGACTTGAGTGCAGTTTTGCTTGAAACACATACATGAAACGAGCCTCATCACCAATCCTAGGGTTTCCGTCGAGAGAGAGAAGAAGAAGAATTGACTTTGTTAATATTTTTTCTTTTACTATGTTAAATGTTATGTTTAGTTAAATTTTAATTATGTATTAAGATGATTTGATTTATGTAAGTGTAAGATGAATTGATTTATGTATTAAGATTATTTGGTATTGGTAAAGTATTGGTATTAAATTAAGTGGTAAAATTTTTGGGCCAATTTAATTGATTTTGGGCTTTTCTCAATTAATAATTGGCCTGTGATTTAATTTAGTTGGGATGTGTTGTTTGGGTTATTTGTATGTAATAATTTAAATGGGTTGTGGAGTTATATATATTGGGCTACTTATTTTTATTATGGGCTGTTTTTTTATCCTATATAACTAAATAGTAGATGAGAACTAAATATTCATTTGTTTGGCCGGGATAAAGATTTTTGAAATTTGTAGAGTTGGAATTGTTTGGTTAAGATTTTTTTGGGAATTATTTGGAGATCAATTGTGTCAAACTATAAAATGTTAGTGTTGTTCATATCATAATCAGATTAAAAATGGTAAAATTCTTTTTTCAATACTATAACATTTGTGTATGAATTTTTGAGATTTATGGAGTGCTATAATTTGATTTCTAAGAGGTTGTATAGTTTTAGTTGTGTTATTAATTTTGTTGAAATTAGTCCTTCTCTTTATTTTTATTAATATTATGTTAATTTAGGACATTATAAATTTAATTATATACACTACGTTGTTATAAGGTTGCTAATCATTTTTTTGCTTTCACTATTTGTAGCGAATGTAGGTGAATCTATTCAAAGTTCTATAGCTACGAGTGGTATTGTTGTTGATCAAGCTTCTTTGCTCACGGGATCTGAAAGTATCATTTGTTCGTCTGTTGTAAATCATGTTGGAGGTATAAAATTTGTAACGTTTGAAATTTTAATAATATTGATCGTCAATGGTTTTATTTGTGAAAATAATTTGTAAATTTTTTTTTCTAAATTTTAATATATTTCTGTTTTATTAAAAGAAGAATTTTCATTTTGTAGAATATTGGGATATTTGCGATGTTGTATATAATTGCTCACATTGTGGTGCTTTCTTTTAGTTTGAGGAACGTATTGGCAAACCAAATAATGTGCATAATCTAAGATATTCAGGTTGTTGTATGAATGGGAATATCAAGATTCCTAATATATTATCTCCGCCTCAAGCATTGTCTCTTTTGATGTTCTCTAATGACTCAAAGAGTGCTCACTATTTGAAAAATATTCGGTCATATAATTCGATGTTTGGATCATTGGGTGGTAAGGTTCATAATAGCGTGAATACTGGTAATTCTCCACCTGTATTTCGTTTGCATGGGCAAAATTACCATTTAATGGGTAGTTTATTGTCAGAAGTTGACTGCGAACCGAAGTTTTCCCAGCTGTACATTTATGATACAGAAAATGAGATCAACAATAGAATAAAGGCTGAGAGGTATTTTTAATTTTTTATTTATAAAAAATTTATAAATTATTTTGTTTGAATTTTTCTACATTTATTTTGATTTAAATATAATTTTGCAGGGGGAGAAGTGATGTTAATAATCTTTATTCAGAAATAGTGTTTGATCTATAAAAAATGTTGGATGAAGTAAATGTTTTAGTCAAAACGTTCCGAATGGTCAAAGAAAAAATTAATCAAGAAAATCTCCCGAATGTGAGATTAAGGTTGTTTGGCAAGAGAGGTAGGGATGGCAGGACTTATAACCTACCTAGTGTTTCTGAGATTGTTGTTCTTGTGATTGGTGATTTTGATGAAGCAATGGGTGATCGGGATATTATTGTTGAGAAAAGATCTGGTCGATTGCAGCGTATTAATGAACTACATCCTTCTTATCTTGCACTACATTATCTTTTTCTTTTTGCTTATGGTGAGGATCAATATAGTGAAAAGATTGGTTTGTGATAGGGCCTATTTCATGCATCGGTTTATGGGTGAAATACATGCTACTTGATCGGTTTATATCGCAAAACAAGTGCTAAATGTGCAGAATTACCACTTGACCAAGGCTTCAAGGCCGACCTGATCAAGCAAGTACACAGGCGATAAAAGGCTCAGAATCGGGGGAGTTGATCAAGGGGAGCGATCAAGCAGTTAGGAGGGGACCACGAGCTTCTGGAAGAAGAACACGTGAGGAAATGAGCTGGATACAGCGCACCATTCTGTTATCAAGGACGACGTTCTAGAAGGGGACACGTGCTGGAATATGAGACGCAAGGACGAAGCTGAGACATGAATTTGTTACCAAAAAGCGTCGACATTCTAGAAGAACAACACGTAGCAATCAATGAGTCGCTCATTCTCAGAATGAGTGAATATTCCCTGACATGATCGTTATCCAGCTGGAGGCCGAATCGAGCTTATAAATAGAGGGTGTGCCACCACAAGAAAAGAGGAGACACTTTACTTTCCGCCTAGTTTAGTTTAGCATAGTTAGCTAGCGTAGTCCAGCTCTCTAGCTTAGTTTAGTTTAATTCTCTAGCTTAGTTAGATAGCTTAGTTAGAAGGGCGACCAAAGGGAGCGCTGCAGAATACTCATTTCTGTTAGCGTGACTTAAGTTTCCCGCTGAGATTCTTCTCAGTTTACCGCTTTTTTAGACTCCAAGTGTTAGCTTAGTTTAATTTCACGCTGTAATCAGTTTTTAGTTTAATCAAGTTATTTTCGCTTTAAATCCGTGCATTTACTTTTCTGTTGTTTCCTGCAAATCACTTGACCCAGTAGTTAGAATTCCGTTGATCAAGCTAGCTAGTTTAAATTCTGTCTAGATTAAAACAGTAGTTAAAACTCCCAAATTAAAGCGTGGCAGCAGCCAACCCCCCTGTTCACTACTCACACACTCGACACACCAACTTCCCTGTGGGATCGACCCCGAACTTGCCGCTTTACTGTTAAAGTTGTGCAAAATTGAGAGTTATAAATTACTTTGGCAAGGCGGAAAGGGCGAGAGCTAGAGTGCATTGATTAAGTGGCAACGACATTTGCTAACTGATCCAATCGGTTCGGTTATCACTCCATAAAACTTGATCCGCATTCTATTCGTGTTTTCGATTACTTTCCTAGTCCCTCCAAAATGGCGCCGTTGTCGGGGAAGCATGGTGTTACTTTATGTTTGTGCGTAGTGCGTAGGTGTATATAATTTTGTTTCTCATTTTTTGTTTTTGCTGTTGATGAGAAGGTACCACCAAGGCAATTACTAGAATCATCCCTTGATATACAGAAGAACTAACACTCACTGGAGAGTCTAGGAAGCCGACGTTGTCATCACTCATCGTAGAGCCGCATTAGAAGCAGCAGCAGCCACCGAGCAGAAAACACAACCACCACCACCAGAACGAACGGAAGCAGAGTTGGCCGTTGTCATCGACGACTCGGATATCGGTTCTCTACATGCTCATGATGAGAGAGCCCACGCATGCCATGACCGCTACTCCTGGGATGCGGACCATTGCCATTAAATCAGGAGTACTGGCCGTCTTGTCCCACTTCTATGGCCTTTCGAAGGAATGTCCGTATGCTTTTCTGGACGAATTCTGCCGGTACTGTGATATTCAACCCGTGCAAGCTGGGTCCACATCCAAAGATTACAGACTCAAAGCTATTCCTTTTGTCTTGAAGGGGGACGCGGGTGTTTGGCTGTCAAGGCTACCGGAAGGATCCATCAGAACATGGGCTGAGTTTAAAATGATATTCCTCGATCGTTTCTTTCCAACATAAAAAACAAGTGCCCTAAAAATGGAAATTACAGAAGCCAGATAGGAATACGACGATCCCCTCGTTCAGTACTGGGATAGGTTCCAAGGGCTGCTTCAAGCATGCCCTAACCACAAATTGGGAGAGAAGGAAATCTACTCGATTTTCTATGGCGGACTCACGGTGGATAGCAAAAACGACCTCAACCTCGCAGCACAAGGGGATTTCTCAAAAACCCTTTTTAGCCAAGCTAAGAATATTTTGGAGAGGCTGATTGAGGATAAGCGGTCGTATGAAACCTCTCGAGTGCACGCAGCAGAGGCGCGCAACGATGAAAAGCTAGAGGCTCGATTCGAGCAGATGGAGAAGAAACTGCTGGAAGCAGTAGAAAAAACGAGACCACCGCCACCACCTGCACCGAAGGAGACACAGTACGTACCGCAACCGCCACCTCCAGAAGAACATCATTACTATTGCGAGTTTCCCCCATAGGAAGAACCGCAGGCTCAAGTAAATGTCGTAGGCCACTGGAACGCAAATGGCAACTTGATCCAAGGGAAACAGAGAGAAGCTCCATGGAGGGACCACCCCAATCTTCGATGGACTGATCAAAACCAACCACTTCAGTTATTAACCCAGCAAGTACAACCCTCTGAAGGGCAATCCAACTGGCCCACACGGATCCAGGTCAGACCAAACTTTGGAAGAAACAGGATACATAACGTACCTCAAGGAAATGGGCCAGTGGAGGACAGCCCAACTGGTCAAGCAGACAACCGGAGGGAAATTGGGGATACAAACAGCCAGGCCCTCAGTTTACCAACCAAGGAAGGCAACCGAACAACCAGATGGTCACGTACATTCCACCATACCAACCGGGAAATCAACAGTACAACCAACCGCGGTATAAGCAAGAATACTACGGACAATCTGACCACCCGCAGCCCAACTATAGAGGAGGACCACCGAATCAAAGATACAATAGTGGTTTGGCCGAGGCTGTACTGCGAGGTGATACAGATGGTTCTATGCATGGTAAACGAATCATTTTTCCTACCAGTTTTGTGGGTGGTGCAAGATATATGATCCAGAATTACCAAGATGCCATGGCTATTTGTAGATGGATTGGTTATCCTTCTTTGTTTATTACATTTACGTGTAATCCAAAGTGGCCAGAGATTGTTAGATTTATTCCTATTAGGGGCATAAAATCAGACGATCGTCCTGATATTGTGTGTAGGATTTTTAAAGTTAAGTTCGACAGTTTTGTAAGAGATCTTAAAACCAAAAAAATCTTCGGAGCTATGAAAGCAGGTTTGATGCCATTTATTGAATATTTTTTTGGTTAATATTTTAAGATTACAATTTAATATTTTGATAAATGTTTTATGTAAACTTTTTGCAGTGGTGTATACTATTGAGTTTCAGTAGCGTGGATTGCCTCATTCACACATTTTGCTCTTTTTAAGCAATGATGATAAACAACCTCGACCTCAACGTATTGATGAGATTATTTCTGCTGAGATTCCTGATCCTTGCTATTATGAGAATGTGAAAGAGTATATGGTGCATGGACCATGTGGTGTTGTTCGAAAGTCTTCTCCTTGCACGCGGAACGAAAGATGTTCAAAATACTTTCCAAAAAAATTTGTGGGAGCCACAACGTTTGAAGATGAAGGTTATCCTGTTTACAGACGAAGAGATAGTGGTCGTGTTATTATGAAAGATGGGGTGCCCTTGGATAATAGATACATTGTTCCACACAATCGTGCACTACTTATGAAATATGGTGGTCACGTTAATGTTGAGTGGTGCAATCAATCGCGATCCATTAAGTATTTGTTTAAGTACATAAATAAAGGTCATGATCGCGTGACTACATCTTTTTTCCAGTCTGGTGCAAATGGTTCTGATCAATTACAGGATGAAATTAGTTTGTATAATGATTGCAGATACATTTCGTCATGTGAAGCTGCTTGGAGAATTTTGGGGTTTGAGATTTAGTATAAGGATCCGTCCGTTGAAAGACTTAGTTTTCACCTTCCTAATGAGCAGAGTGTTATTTTTGATGAGAGAGTGAGAGTTTAGATAATGTTTTGAATCGGAATACAATTCATCAGAGCAAGTTTCTGAGTTGGATGGATGCAAATAAGATTTATTCTGAGGGTCGTGATCTCACTTATGGTGAATTTCCTACCAAATTTGTGTGGAAAACTGATCATTGGCAACCTAGAAAAACAACGTTTCTCCATTGGGAGGTTGTTTTATGTTCCTCCCGGTTCTGGTGATATCTATTATCTGAGATGTTTGTTGAATATTATTAAATGAGCTACATCATATGAAGACATTAGACGTGTGAATGGTGTTCAATAAGATACATTCCGAGATGCCTGTTTTGCTTTAGGGTTGTTGGACGATGATAAGAAATATGTTGATGGCATTATTGAGGCATCATTTTGGTCTTCTACTCATTCCATGAGATTGCTATTTGTTAGTTTGTTGACGTCAGAATCTATTTCTAGACCGGATTTTGTTTGGCGAAGTTGTTGGAAATACTTATCTGAAGATGTTTTGTGAATCAACGAAAATTGAGAAGTCTTCCAGGTAATTTTTATACACATTTTTATGTTTTTTGTAATTTCTTTTGTTTTAAATATTTTTTTAGTATAATAATTAATTATATTTTATTGTAGGGTTATTGTTGAGGGACGAGGATGTCCAAAATTTTACTATGGCGGAGATTGAGAAATGGTTGTTAAATGTTGGGAAAAGTTTGCGTGATTTCCAAGGTATGCCTTATCCGAAATCTGAGTTTTTTGAAACATTTGAAAATAGATTGATTTGCGATGAGTTGTGTTATGATCGTGAAGCTTTGGGAAGAGAACATTTGGACTTTCTTTCTAAGTTTACCGATGAACAACTTCATGTTCATGATACTATTATGTCATATGTTTACTCAAATGGTGGAGGAATGATTTTTGTCTATGGTTATGGAGGTACTGGTAAATCTTTTATTTGGAGGTCTTTGTCAGCTGGGATTCGTTCGAGGGGTGAAATTGTTTTAAATGTGGCATCCAACGGCATAGCTTCTTTGTTGTTGCCTAGTGGTAGAACAACTCTTTCTCGCTTTAAGATTCCTATCAATGTTGATGAAGATTCGATGTGCAATATAAAACCTAGTAATGCGCTTGCTGAACTTATTGTTAGAGTCAAGCTTATCATATGGGATGAAGCTTCGATGATTCATAAACATTGCATTGAAGCTGTGGACAGGACTTTTAGAGATATCATGCGTGTATGTGATAACTGTACTATGCAGAAGCCATTTGGTGGAAACACTATTGTTTTTTGTGGTGACTTTAGGCAAAATCTTGCCTGTTGTTCCAAAGGGTAGTACGCAAGATGTTGTGAATGTTGTTATCAACTCTTCTTATCTTTAGAAGTATTGTACTGTTTTGTGGCTTACAAAAAATATGAGACTGCTGAGTGCTGCATCTTGTGATGAAGCAGAACGTTTGAAGGAATTTTCTTCTTGGGTTGCTTCAATAGGAGATGGTGTTCTTGGTGGTCCAAATAATGGTGAAGTGACTATTGGTCTTCCTTCTGACATTGTATTGTCTAATTCAGGTGATCCTTTGAAAATAATTGTCTCGAAGATATATCCATCTTATATGAATCATGAAGAGTTGAGTGGTTGCTTGCGTGATCGTGCAATACTTGCTCCTACGTTGGAGATTATTGACGAGGTTAACCAATTCATGATGTTGTTGGATCAGTCGGAAGGTCATCTATATTTGAGCTCTGATAGTATTGCTAACTCATATTCGACATCAGATGGTTTAGCTGAGATTCATTCTATTGAGTTTTTGAACAACTTGGAGTGTTCAGGTACACCTAACCATGAATTATTGCTGAAAGTTGGTACTCCTGTCATGCTGCTAAGGAATATAGATCACTCGAATGGATTATGTAATGACACAAGATTGCTAATTATACGATTAGGTGATTATGTTTTGGAGGCTCAAGTGTTGGCTGGTCATAATGTTGGGCATAAAGTTCTGATCCCTCGAATGTCTTTAATTCCTTCTGATCCAAGGTTGTCGTTAAAATTACAACGACAACAATTTCCTGTTGTTGTGTCGTATGCAATGACTATTAACAAAAGTCAAGGTCAATCTTTGGCTCATGTTGGGTTATTCTTACGAAAACCAGTATTTAGTCATGGACAGCTGTATGTTGCTATATCTCGAGTTACGAGTCGTGCAGGTCTGAAGATTTTGATTTGTAAAAACGAGGATGATGATAGTAGGGGTGATTCGACTGTTAATGTTGTTTACAAAAATATTTTCCAAAACTTATGAACTCTTGGTGTTTTGTGGATCATATTTTGTTGAGTTCTTTATTTTGTTCCATATAGTCAGTTGTTACTTTTTTGGCTTTATTTGCACATGGTTTATATTCTTCTCTCTTTTCTGTATTTATTTTTAGTACTAATCTCTTTTTCATATTAACTCACATGATTTTATCTTTATTTACATATATTTTAAAAATCTTATGTCTCGTGCATAGCACGGGTGTTGACATTAAGAAAAGTCTGTGAGAAAAAGTTCGTGGAATATGTGTTCCATTTAATTTTAGTTTTAAATGAAATGTGAGTGGAATAAGTTAGTAGAATGTGGGTATATACCATTTATAGTAAAAGTGAACCGAAACTCTTTTTCACTGCTGACCGAAATGAAATAACCAGACTCCTATTCACGAGGAGAAAATATTAACTTCGAATTAAGTATGTTTATCTTATTAATATAAACGAACATGCTATCATCACAAAAGTAAATTTGTTGTTTAGATACCATATATGTTATGTTATTTATATAATTAATATTGCACGTTGACAACAAATAGAAATACTTATTGTCTTATTTGATTTTAGTGTGCGATTATATTCAGCAGTTGAGCATCGTGTATCCGATCTTATGCTAGAATAATTTTCGACATAAGAGCTCTATAAAAAAATGTAGGAAAAATCCATATAACTTCGGATTTCCATATTTTTTCTGTTCATATATTTCTTTACAATAGAGTATATATATAGTAGATAAATATCACCGTATGCCATGGGCTAAGGGGCTTATTTTCTTTTGTAAGATTTAATTAATAAATATCACCGTATGCCATGGGCTAAGGTGCTTATTTTCTTTTGTAAGATTTAATTAATTAATAGCTTGATTACGAGTAATTATATTGTTGTGATGAAATATAGTAATTGTGTAATCGAGACAACAGAAACGTAAAGAGCACATATTACGTGGTTCACTAACGTTGTGTTAGCTACATCCACAGGCATGAAAGGAGAACATATTGTATTTTATATTGTGTTTTCAGATTAGAGAGTTATGTGCCCTACTTCTATATAAATAGACACACAAACGACGGGCTAGACCTAATAAAATAATTAAGACCTAAAACAGAAACATAGGGGCAAACAATACAGATTCAAGGCATACTAACATATCTCCACCTTGACTTGAACTCCTTGCAGATGCATCATTACAATGGCAGATGATCAGATTTCTCCTGGCCTCAGATTTTCCCTACTTGGGCAACTAACAGCTCAGGATGTTAAGCAAGTCCAAACAATGTTAAAACTTGCTATGTGGGACCGACTTGGTGAACATATCAATAGTACCTACTTTCTTCACCTCAATTCTCTTCTCATTATTCAGAAAATGACACATCACATCAATATGTTTGGTCATTTCATGATGGACCTGATCCTTCACTAAACAGATAGCGCTTTGACTATCACAGAATACAATAGCTTGCCCTTGATGTAGACCAAGATCACCAACTAGCCCTTTCAGTCATATTCCATCTTTAGCAGCTTCTATCAAAGCCATATACTCTGCTTCAGTCGTAGACAGAGTAAATGTAGCCTGCAAAGTTTCCTTCCAACAACAACGAAACTACCAAGAGTGAAAACATAGCCAGTCATAGATCTTCTACCTTGAACATCTCCAGCGGAATCAGAATTAGAATCAGAACAATGAGTATCACCTCCATAAATGAGATCAACATCAGACGTACCTCTCAAGTAGCGAAAAATCCTTTTCACAACATGCCAGTTCTCATTTCCAGTTTGCCCCATGAACGTGCTGACAACACTTACAACATGTACTATGTCTGGTCCGGTGCAGAGCATAGCATACATCAGACTCCCTACTACATTGGTGTATGGAACTCGAGATATGTACTCCTCCTCAACTTCAGACTTCGGTGCATGATCAGATGACAGATGATTATTTGTAGCACTTGGAGTATCAATAGGTTTAGATGTAGACATGGGTGGATCTACCTTATGGGAATGGTGGGGCATTTTCCCCTCCTCATGTTGTTCTACACACATATATATTATACTATATACATTTTATTTCTTGTAATCAATCACTAAATTTGCCTCCTAAAATTCTTAACATTTCTTAATAGATAAATTTGCCGCTCTCCCTACAAATTTCAGGCTCCACCCCTGGATGTAGACATGCCGAATCTTGACAAAATCTTCTCAATGTAGCTCTTTTGTGACAAGGAAAACTTCTTCTTTTCTCTTTCCCTAGATATCTTCATGCCCAGAATTTTCTTTGCAGCATCCAAATCCTTCAAATCAAATTCATCCCTGAGATGGGCTTTCAACTTCTGAATCTCAGGCTTTGATTTCGAAGCTATAAGCATATCATCCACATACAGAACAAGATAGATCATGGAACCACAGTTTTGTTATGATACACACAATAATCATACAGATTCATGTTGTATCTCAGGCTCAGTTGGACTATGTAGCTGTCAAAACTCTTACACCATCGCCTTTAGTCCGTACAAGGACTTCTTCAGCTTGAACACGTAATCCTTGATAAGGCTCATTTCATGCATTTGTTATGTGGTAAAATTCTGCTTTTCTGTAAGTTAACGTGTAATTTTGAGCCATGTGTGATGAGAATCCGCCATGATCGAAAGTTTTGTGGAGCAATTGGGCGGACAATGGATCAAGGAAGAATGAAGCTTTTTACACGCTGCCAGTTGATCAAGCTAGACACGCGGAAGTAGCGAAGAGCACCCGAAAAGGAGATGGAGCATAGTCTAAGGATCCCAATGCTAAGGGCACAACCGACCTTTCAAAAAGAAGATTGCCCTAGGGATCAGAGCATCAGGCCTCCCTATAAATAGAGTAGGGATGGAAGAATGAGGCAGCTCTTGTCATCAGCTTTCTCCTAGAGTTGAATCGGAAAGCTCACATACACTTCATTTCTTCAGAATCCATTCTTCACACTTGGTTTTAGGGGTTTAATCATTGGTTTTGGTTGTGTTTTTAGTTATCTGGAAGTTGTGCAACACCATCCCGTGAGGGGGCGAAGATACAATTGTTTATTTTCATTTGGAATAATTTAATTTGAAGTATTTCTCAGTTTGTTTATCTGCGTAGGCGTTGGAAACTTATTCGAACTGAGATTTTCATGTTCTTTGTGAAGTTTTATACAAGTTTATGAAGCGATTCTACTTATCTTACCATGGTTTGAGCTGTGACTGTGTTAGAAGATGATTTAGCTGTCTAGATTTCAGCGTAGTAGTATTCGTTTTGGATCTGAGTTGTGATATGTGATTTCCGTTCTGCTTGGGAAGAATTTCATGTATGAAAGTCATAGGAATGTTTAGATCTAGCTTATTGAAGTCCGATGTAGCCGATCTGAGTTTGTTTGCATTAGTTGATGACAGATTTGAGCTGAATTTGAGTTTGATCTCATAGATCTGATTTGGTTTTTGGGTTGCATGATTATGGCTGGATTCAATTTTCTACGTACTTCTAATTGATCAGTTAGAATAGATCTAAAGCGTTGAGTTTATTTCACTGTGTTCATGCAGTTATAAGTCGTTCACTGGTTTAGCAATGTCCGAGATCTTGTTTATGTTGTGTTTTTTATCAATCACTTGAGGAAGACGGAGTTGTTATCAAATTTTAATTTGTCGTATGTTTCGCATGGAATTGGCCCCACTCACTTTTACTTTTGTTTGGCTATTTGATAAGTCGTATTCTAGGCCTTGGTTACTGGTCAGTATGATGTGCATAATTGAATTATATCTGCAAAACAGTTGCTTAAGTGTGCAGGTTGAGTGTTCTAACCAGTAGGCAAAGCTTCAGATACTTCAGGTGAAAAGGGCGTCGGGATGTTGTTATCCTGACCAGTATGCATGCCAAAAAGGCTCGAGATGGAGAAGAAGGATAGCTGGAAAGATCAGCCGCAAGCAAGGGGGCAAAAGAGTCATTTCATGTTTGAAGTCTACCCTAAAAATCAAGGGAGGTCTCCCTATAAAAGGAAGCCACTTGGAGAGAGAATCATCATCAATTAGTTAGTTAACTCCTACGCTTAGTTAGCAATCTCTCTTCGGTAGATCACTCCTTCAGCATTATCCTTCGTAATTCTCGTTCCTCGCCACAGCCATGGTCACTTGAAGATCATCAGTTCGCCGGAGTTCCATTCTCTCTTTCCAGTCAGCACGATCGTAGTTAGCAGTTCCATCGCCCAGAGTGGCAAACAATCTTTATTTGCTTTCTAGTTAATCTTGTTTGTTTTCTCTACGTTGGATCTTTCGCATTTACAGTATTTCTGCTTACTTTGAAGTATTAGTTGTGATCCAAACATTTTATTGAGTATGAAGTTGTTTTCCAGCATCGGTTCATGTTTAATTTCTCTTCTTTCTGCCTAGATAGCTTAGATCTAGTTGTTACGGTAATTTCCGGTGTGGAATCGCATGTTTTAACTTCTGTAGTTAATTTCTCTGAGTTTGCAAGTCTAGATAGCTGTTAGATTTTAGATCTGAATTAGTTAAGTGCGAAAACCTAGTTTACGTGATTTCTGCCACCCTGCATGTTGACCAGTAAGCATAATTGCAGTTTCAGTGTTCGATCTTTTGATTCGAAGTTTTAATTGTAGATCTGTGTTCTTGAAGTTGTTAATCTGTGTTTTTATGGTGATGAATCTGGTTTTGCTGATCTAATTTGATTTATGTTGAAGAAGACAACATCTCCATCCAAGTTTGGGACCACTTTTGCTTTTTAACAACTTTTTACTTTTGTCCTCACTTTTCAACTGTTACTTTTCAGATCTGCAGGTCTAGTCACGTAACTACCTCTTTCCCTCTGATATTCCGTTTAGCCTTTTATAGTAAACTCGTACCTTCCACATTTATTAGCCAAACATCATGTTCCCCACTCACACGTACACAACCGTCTGTTTAACATCTCTCCCGCCTCCTAGTCAGTAGAGTACCACCTTAAATTCCAGCCTAGATAAGCCTCAACCCAAAGCGTGGTAGCTAACCAAACCCTTCTAGAATATCACCACAATTCCCAAAACGCATTCATCTCTGTGGGATTCGACCCCTACCTTCACTATACTACCCAGTAGAAGAGGGTTGTGGAATTATTGATACCAGGTTCAGGATTAGCAGGGACTTCCATACTGATCAGTAGGATACACCCTTTGCTTGAAACGACACCTGCACAAACCTGCTCTTTCAAATGGTGCCATTGCCGGGGATGAATGGCGTTATTAACTGTTATTGTGAGTGATACTTTGGCATATATACTGTGCATAATTTTTCTCTTTTCCTTTCGTTTCAGTTTATGAGCAGCAGCTCGGCTCCTGACCATCAGGGACCGAAGATACTCCAGCGAGGGATTATACTCGTGACCACTCGTTCTGGCCTGTCAACAACTTTGTCTGACTTCGGTTCGAGTAGTGACGAGGAGCAATACATCATAGAAGGACCAATACCGGAAGAGATACCAAGGATAGAGGGAAACCCGAGAAGGATGGCCGCTCAAGGAGAAGAAGATCCTGAGATCGGGACACTGAATGCACATACCGAGGGTGAACCACCTCAAGCCATAGTTGTGACCCCAGGGCAAACTGCTTGTGATGTGAAGCCTCATGTGATCGCAATTCTGCCTACATACTGCAGAAAGAGTTACGAAGGGCCGTATGAGTTCCTTAATGAGTTTTGTAAAATTTGTAGGGCACAGAGAAGGCCAGCAGGAGCGACTGAGGATGATTATAGACTGAAAGCCTTGCCGTTCGTACTGAAAGGGGAGGCTAACACCTGGTTCATGCGCCTGCCCCCCGACTCCATTGAGAGTTGGGCTGATTTCAAGTCAGTATTCCTAGGCGAGTTTTTCCCGTCATCCAAGACAAGCGCGCTGAAAAGGGAAATAACTAGTGTGAAGCAAGGGTACGATGAACCTTTGAGCGATTATTGGGTGAGGTATATGAGCCTTTTAGATGCATGTCCCAATCATCGCATGGCGGACATTGAGATAGATCATACCTTCTATGAGGGGATGAACATAACAACCAAGGACCTGGCCAATTCGTCGTCGGGAGGAAGCTTCACGCAGCCACGGGTCAGCGAAGCGAAGAGGGTCCTAAGGAAACTACTGAGTGCGAAGGAGTATGACCATTCAAGGGATGGATACAACCGAGAAAGGGTTGCAAGTGCCTCGTCTACTGGCTAGGAGCAGAAGCTTAACTAGAAGATGGATTTGAAAATGGATGAGCTGAAGAAGTCACTCCCGAGCGCAATTGAGAAGAATACACTGCCGACTACCCCAGTTGGGAACTACAAGGGTGCAGAACAGGGAAACCAAGAACCAAGCTATGATCAGCCAAACGACTCGGTCAGTATGGAGCAGGCTAATGCTACCGGGTATTTTAACTCAAATGGGAATTGGATCCAGGGGAGACAACGGGACGCACCATGGAGGGATCACCCAAATTTTCGATGGGGAGATGGGAACCAAAATCAAAACCAAGGTCAAGGTCAGAACCAATATAACCCCCACTCGAACCAAAACCCCAACCGTGGGCCAGCAAACCCAGACCACCAGTTCAACTGGTCAGGAAGGAACCAACAATCCCAAAACCAAAACCCACAACACCAAAACCCAAACCCTGTCTACATACCACCCCACCAGAGAAACTTCCAAAATTACCAAAATCAGCCGAATCAAGCACCCCAACACCATCAGAACCAATATGACCAAGACCAGTATCACCCTCCTGGCCAGTATAACTAATACCCACCTAACCAGAACCAGCAAAACTTCCAAAATTTCCAGCCCAACCAAAATTCCTAGTATAATCAGCACCAAGGCCCCAATCAGTCACAATATTCCAACAGGACCAGACGATCCATGGAGGACATGATGGGAGAATTGCTCGCGTCGCAGCAAGGTATCAAGGGCGATTTGCAATCCCGCAACGAAGTAGTGCATGGGATGCAAAATGCCCAGAAGGAACATAAAGCGAACATGGATATGATGAATAGGCAGTTGGCCCAGCTGGCCAGTTCGGTAGGTGATTTGAAAGGAAATGCAGGGAAACTCCCGTCTACAGTCCAAATACCCGAAAAGGTGAATGTGAGTAAGGTTACGTTGAGGCCAGGAACTACTTATGATGGACCTCGACCGAAACAACCAAGTGGAGATCCGAGTGGAACGAAGATAGGGGGCGACACCATCTCAGTGGAAGAGCTTAATAGATCCATACCTCGGATGCATGACCCATTTTTCTTAGGGGAGACGCCATGTGAAGGAGGTGAACCCGAGAACGTACTGGTCAGGAAGGAACCCCATCAAGAGGTAGAATCCAGAACGAAGGAAACTCCAGCCCAGAATGCGCCCGAGAAAGACTCTGGGAAGGCTGTTAAGGGACCGACGGAAGGAACTAAAGGGGAGAGGCCGTTCCCTTTCCGCTTTGTTACAAAAAGAAAGAAGGAGAACCCGGTGGATTACTTGTCAATTTTTGGGAAATTGGATGTCACCATACCATTCCTCCAAGCCGTGAAGCTACCCCCTCTTGAGAAATTGATTAAGGAGTTCATAGCCGGGAAAGCCCAGGAGGATGGGAAGATCATGGTGGAAGGGATAGCGTCGGCGATTGTGCAGGAAAAACTACCACCCAAGAGAGCCGACCCAGGTATGTTCACTCTACCCATAACTGTAGGAGATGTAAAAGTCGAGCATGCAATATGTGACCTGGGGGCATCTATAAATGTTATGCCATTGTCAATCTATAACCGATTGAAGGGAGTTAGATTGTCGAGTACTAGGGTGTTGATCCAACTGGCTGATAGGTCATGCATAAGTCCTGAGGGTGTTTTAGAGAATGTGTTGGTTAGAGTGCATGATTTTACCTACCCTGCTGACTTTTATGTGATTAAAATGAGTGAGTCCGAGGCTAGGGAATCTAGTGGCATATTGTTAGGGAGACCATTTTTGAGAACGGCCAAGACAATAGTAGACATGGCTGAGGGAACAATTTGCATTGATTTCCATGGGGAAAAATTTACTTTTGATATCAATGAGGCCATGAAGAAGCCTATTGATTTTGAAAACTTATGCTATGTTGATGTGATTGACCCCTTAGTCCAAGATTTTCTTGAGACCGAACTATTGCAGGAAAAACTTCAAGCTTTAGATGTGTATGAGCAGGCTGACGTAGAAGCTGCTGCATGGTGCGATCTGATCAGTAGCCAAGGGTTGACTGATGAAGAAATAGAAGGAGCGGTCAAGGAATTTTGCCAGAAATCGGAGTTTATAGGAGCCGCAGGGGCTCAGCTACCGGCCAGTATAGAGGAATTCTTAGGGGAGAATTAGAAAAAGAAGGTGAAACTGAAAGAAACCCTCTACCCGAAGACACACTTCCACCCCAAGTTGAGCTGAAGAAACTGCCATCGAATCTGAAGTATGCTTTCCTCGGAGAGAAGAACTCATATCCAGTGATCATCAGCAGAACCCTTACAAAGGAACAAGAGGCGAGGCTACTGACTGTGCTGAGCAAGAACAAGAAAGCGATTGGATGGAGTCTTACAGATTTGGTGGGGATAAGCCCCGACGTCTGCATTCACCATATTAGGCTGGAGGAAGGAGCAAAAGCGCATCGAGATGCTCAAAGGAAGGTAAACCCTAACATGCGAGAAGAAATATTGAAGGAAATCTTGAAATTGTTGTCGCTAGGGATTATTTATTCAGTGCCGGACAGTGAGTGGGTTAGCCCGATCCACATGGTTCCAAAGAAGTCGAGAATCCAAGTCGTTCAAAATGAGAGGAATGAGCTGATCCCAACGAGGCTAGTCACGAGTAGGTGAATGTGCATCGATTACCGAAAGCTGAACAATGCAACGAGGAAGGACCATTTTCCTTTGCCTTTCATCGACCAAATGTTGGCGAGACTAGCTAGTAAGAAGTACTTTTGCTTTTTGGATGGATACAACAGATATTTCCAAATTTACGTGGATCCTGAGGAACCTATGCATACAGACGCATGCCTTTCGACCTATGCAATTCTCCAGGTACGTTTCCAAGATGTATGATGAGCATATTCTCCGATCAAATTGAGGACTGTATAGAGATATTTATGGATGACTTTACGGTCTACGGAGATTCTTTGGACTCATGCCTTCATCACTTAGACATAGTTCTCGAAAGGTGTCAAGCCCAAAGTTTGGTTTTGAACTTTGAGAAGTGTCATTTTATGGTCACCGAGGGGATTGTTCTAGGACACGTAGTCTCAGAGAGAGGAATCCAAGTGGATCGAGCCAAGGTGGACGTTATATCCAAATTGCCGTTTCCTACTGATCAGAAGGGGATAAGGGGCTTTCTGGGGCACGCCAGATTTTATCGAAGATTTATCAAGGATTTCTCCAAGATCGCCCAACCCCTTACCCGACTTCTTCAGAATGAAGTGGAGTTCATTTTTGATGAGCAATGCAAGGCTGCTTTCAACCTTCTCAAAGAAAAGCTGATATCCGCACCTATCATACGGGCTCCTGACTGGGACTATCCTTTTGAAGTAATGTGTGACGCCAGCGACTATACAGTGGGAGCCGATGGGAAGCGGTACGTAATTTTTTATGTATCTAAGACTCTGAATCAAGCCCAGCGGAATTATGATACCACTGAAAAGGAGATGCTGGCAGTGGTGTATTCTTTCGAGAAGTTCCGGCCATACTTGTTGGGATCCAAGGTCATCGTATATACTGACTATGCAGCGATTAAGTATCTGATTGCCAAGAAAGAATCCAAACCCCGTTTGATCCGATGGGTACTCTTGTTACAAGAATTTGATTGGGAAGTGGAAGATAAGAAATGAGTCGAGAACAAGGTGGCGGACCATTTAAGTAGAATAGTGCAAGATGGAAACAGCGAAGAGGTACACGAAAAGTTTCCAGAGGAGCATTTATGTGAGGTAATTTTTGAGGTCAGGATAATTGACTGGGAAGAAGTGATGAAGCTTACTGGCCAGTACGATACAACAAGAGGGAAAGAAAAGGTAGGGCAAGAACCACGGTATGCAGACCTAGCCAACTACCTAGTGACTGGAGAGCTTCCAGAAGTGTCGAGTATTACCAAGGCCCAAAGAATGAAGATTAAGAGTGAAGCAAAATACTACTTTTGGGACGACCCCTATTTATGGAGAGTGGGATCCGATCAAGTGATAAGGATGTGCATTCCTGACTGGGAGTAGCGGGATGTCTTGATCCATTGCCATTCGTTAACGTGTGGAGGACATTTTGGGTCCAAAAAGACGGCAAGGAAGATTCTGGATAACGGTTTTTATTGGCCAACCCTCAACAAGGATGCATACGAATTCTGCAGGAGCTGTGAACGTTGTCAACTGACCGGAGGAATATCTGCTCAGGATGAAATGCCGCAGGTACCCATCATCGTTTGTGAGTTGTTCGACATATGGGGAATGGATTTCATAGGGCCTTTTCCTTCATCTTATGGCAATCTGTATATCCTAGTCGTGGTGGATTATGTTTCCAAATGGGTAGAAGCAAAGGCCACGAGCACGTATGAATCAAAGGAGGTGGCCAAGTTCTTAAAGAGTCAGATCTTCAGCCGGTTTAGAATTCCGAGGGCGATCATATTTGATCAAGGTACACACTTTTGTAACCGTACAATTGAAGTTGTAATGAAAAAGTACGGTGTGCACCATAGACTTTCGAGCCCCTATCATCCGCAAGCTAATGGTCAAGCAGAGATTTCTAACCGAGAGATAAAGAAGATTCTGGAGAAGACTGTAAATCCTTCTAGGAAGGATTGGAGTGTGAGGTTAGAGGATGCTCTATGGGCCTATCGTACAGCCTACAAGACCCCCATAGGAATGTCCCCGTACCGGATCGTTTTTGGGAAGATGTGCCATTTACCGGTTGGAATTGAACACCAGGCATACTGGGCAGTACAGAAAGTGAATATGGATGCTACAGCCTGTGAAGAGGAAAGAAAGCTGCAGCTGCTGGAGTTGGAGGAACTCAGATTGGAATCGTTCGACTCAGCCATGTGGTACAAGGAGCGAACCAGATTGTGGCACGACAGGAATCTGAGGACCAAGGATCTCCATGTTGGGCAGAAAGTACTACTCTTCCAGTCGAGACTGAAGCTCATGCCTGGAAAACTCAAGTCGAAATGGACAGGGCCTTATGTCATCACTGCACTCCGTTCTAATGGAGCAGTGGAAATTTCAGGGAGTCTTTCTAACTCTGAACCTTTTATTGTGAATGGGCATAGGCTAAAAGTGTTTAGGGATAATAGTGATGTGGCTGTAGTGGATGAGATCCCACTGCAACCACATACTCAGGTTTCATACTGACCGGTAGGATGGGGATTGGAATTCCACTGGGCTAGCTCCTTTAGAGTAATGTACATATGGTGGCAAAGTAGAATCCCAATTTTCCTAAGGAAGATGTAAATATGGTACATATGTGGTAGTTAATTAATTTGAACCTTTGCATGCTAGTTAGTTTTAAGAAAAACCAAAAATATTTTTCGGACCTCAAATATTAATTGGGAGTACGTACTGACCATCAGAATACCATTTTGGTGAAACTCCTATTTTATTTAAGTGTCCTTTTTACTTTATTTCTAATCTAGGAAAATATAGGGGGAAATCATTAAGGGACGAATTTGAATTTGTGGACTTCTTGCAGCTTTTGCAGGGTGGCAGCGGCTGGAAGGGGCGCTTGAGCAGAGAGAGTGGACACGCCGACCAATCAGGAGTCAGTATTCTCAACCACCTCTCCCTCGAAACGACGCGATTTGGAACCGCCTATAACCGGTTGCAAACCCACAACTGCCCTATTCCAAACCATAACCAGCCATCTCCCCCATTTTTTTCACGTCACAATTTCACTCTGCAATTTTTCTCTCTACAAAATTTCCACTGTCACTCCACAAACACCAACCCCCACATTATACCCGGAATTTCACAGATCTAAGCCATGGGAAAGAAAGCATGGGCAACAAAAATCAAACCCACTTCAACCCGCAGGGAAGAAAAACCAGAAACACAACAGCCGCGAGAAGAACCACCGTCCACCCAACCACCTCCGAACCCACAACCATCAGAGCCGGCTCCGCAAGCACCATCGATGATCTCTTTAGACGCAATGGCGGAGTTTCTTAGGATGCAAGATCCGACCTGAAATTGGGCGGCGGAGTTGGCAAATTTCAGCCGAATCGGAGGACAGTGGAGCGTGACCGGAGCAAGCCCGGCAGTAACTGCATCAGAGACAAGCGCGCAGCCCACGGCACAACCTCCATCTACCATGCTGACTTCCCCAACGACTCCACAAGAAGTGGAAACTCCCACTGAAGCCACACCATCAGAACCCTCGGAACCCCCTCCGAGCAACCAAGAGACAGAGCCCATGGATGTTAACCCTATGACGGCCTATTACGATTCTGATCCAGAAGAAAGGAAGGAAAGGCTGAGGAAGGAGAAGCAAGGCCAAGAGGGCAGAAGTGCAGCTGAGGAGACACCGGTTGCAGGAACCGCCCATCACGAAGTGGCTAGAAGGGAAATAGATCTGAATGAGACGGCCAGGAAGCAGGGCCTAATGACCGATGAGAAATTTCAGGCTATTTTAGATGATGTCAATCGGATGGAAGATGACACTGCCGTGGTGGCTGAGGGGCTAGACCTCGCATCACGAGTAGTAGGAGAGAGTGAAGAAGCCGAAGAAGGAAACCGCTCGGAAAGCCAAGCTAGGGAAGAGGAGATTATGCCGGAATCACCCCAGCCAGAAGCAGAGAGGGGTGGTACGTCTATTGAAGAACAGGAAACGAAAGCAAAAGAAACAGAAGCAAGACCAGAAGTACCCAACCCAGTGGCACCTCCGGTGACAAAACCGAAGGCCTTCAAGAGGAAGTTGGTGTTGAAGGGCGAACCTAAGGATAGTCGGCCAAAGCCGCAAAGGGTATCTCAACGATGCTTAGGAAAGTGGGCAGCTAGTAAGGCGAAGCCGAACACGGAGGCAGATCCCGTGGAGATCTTGAGTGAAGAGGAGAGGACCACTCCCACTAAACCTGGGGAGGAGTCTTTACCTGCTACTGACCTAGAGGATACTGCAAGGGAAAACGAAGCGGTCTCTCCAACACTGAGTGGCCAAGGTGTAGAGGCTGACGGGATGGCTGAGGGTCTGGACCTCGCATCCAGGTCAGTAGGCCACAAGGAGACCAATCCTACTGCCCAAGATCAATTTTCAACACAAGCTGAGAAGGAACCCGAAGAAAAGAAAGACGAGGATGATGGAGAAGGAGCTAGATACCGTGAAGAGAGAAAACGGAAGGGGAAGGCCCCTATGAAGAAGAAGCCCAGCAACAAGAAGCCACGTATAGTGAACATTGGCATTGTCATTACTAAGTCAGTTTAGCGAGCCCAGGAACACAGGAGGGAACAAAGTGATAGCGAATACGCTGCCAGTGAAGATTCGGACTCCGACAGTGATATCTCCCTGGAGGACGAGGAGTACAGTGAGCAATAGCTTCCGCACGATCACCGGGAGCTAGTACATCCCCTGGTAGAGAGACTGAGGTACCGACGCTGGACAGTGGACCTTACTGATGATCTGGTGGAGGAGATGAAGCTTTTCGACTCGAAGGAGCTACAGAAAGTTTTCGATAGCAAGGATGAAGGGAGTAAGCAAGTGAAGAGCGGAAAGGTACTTCATATTCCTTCTTTAGATGAGTTGGGTGCCCGCGAGCAGTTTCTCTCTTATTTGCACGCGTTAGGATTCGAATGGTTGTTGGAGAATGGAGATCCGAGTGTCCCAGTTAGATTAGCGAAGGAGTTTTTCACGACCTTTAGGTTTAAGGTCACCACTGATCTAGATGAGGAATGTATCAGTTTTAGGCTATTTGGCAGGGAGATACGGATGAATCTGATTGAGTGGACCGTGCGTCTGGGAATGTGCAGTTTGGAGGAGGCCATAGGGCCTGAGTGGAGAAGTAGGGAGCGGGGAATTCCCCGCAGCATGTGGAATTTGAGCCCCAGGAGGCATGGGAGGAGTTAACTCACCCAGCCTCTGGAGAATTTGCATCCACTCTCTCTCGCTCAATCCATTTCAATAACCCAATCCTACGCCTAGTCCAGCTTCATTTGGACTTCAATTTGTTGGGGCAGTCGAACTCCGCGGTAAGAACATCAATGACAGATTTATACCTTCTGTGGTGCTCGAAGCGCGGAAGGAAATTACATCTAGGATTCTGGACAACGTACCAATGCCATCTAATTGCCACCCACCCAGCGAGAAACCTCACTCCTGGTCTCTTTGATACACCTTTGTTCGTCCGAACGAACACCGTTTACATGAGGCAGGGCGCCCCACGTTTCTATGCAATGGGAGAAGAAGCTATACCGACTGGGAGATCTGCAGCACATCCGGGAACACAAGATCAGGAGCAGAGACAGGAAAGGCTAGAGAAGGCAGTGGAAGAGTTGGCGGAAGAGAATCGAAAAGCAAGAGCGGAGTTAAGCCGCTTGGCAACTGTGATGGAAGGAATCTTGAAGGAGTTGGGAACCGGGAAGTTGGTCCGTGAATCTGGACCGAGTGGCCACAGAGGCCGAACTAATGAACCACGAGTATCAGAGGAAGTAATACCCGAGATGAAAGAAGCAGAGCAGAAAGAAGAAGCAGAACAAGAGGAAGGAGGTGCCGAAGAGTCGGCAGAATCTGGGAACAAGTAGTCCGAGAATGAGGAGGAACAACCGGAAGAACCACCTGCACCACAACCTGCCCCGCGAAGGAGCAGGAGGAACAAGTGACCACCACCCCACCTGACCAGTTAGTTTTTTTTTTATTTTCAGTTTTTAGTTTTTCGTATTTTAATTGTGTTTTGCTGTTTTGTTTAGGTAGTATAATTTGTGTATGTGCGCAAACCCCATTCATAACACTTAGCCTATTCTATAGTCTAAGTGTGAGAAGTAAAGGGTTTGCTACTGTGACGCATGTTCTGTTATTTTTATGTTTTCATAAGCATGTTGACTCACACTTAGCCCACTGCGTTGTCTAAGTGTGAGAAGTTTAGGTATATATGTGTTTTGTAATTGTTGGATTCTGCTTAGGTTTTAAACTCTCCCACTTAGCCTATTTTATAGTCTAAGTGTGAGAAGTTTTAGTTTTTAGCATGTCGTTTTGTTTGTCATGTTTGGGTATCCACCGTACTGGCCATTACCTTTTCCACTTCACAGCCTTATCTGAGGGCAGACACTTGTGAAGTGGGAGGGGGAACGCAATGGCCAGTATGATGTATGTGTATATGTGTGGTTTGTGTTTGTGCTTGTATTAGTGTCTTGTTAGGTCTAGTTTTTTTTTTCTTTTGTGTGTTGATTGGGTTTAAAACTCAACTGTCCTGAGCTGACGGTGAGGGGAATTGAGGGAGATACGACATGGTGGAAAACAAAAACCACCCCCCTTAGTACCTCCCAACCGGGATAGATGATGCGAGTATGAAAGAAAAGCCCATCCTCAGAGCCAAACACGAAAGCCCTCTTAGAATGTGAGTTATAAGCCTTAAGTGGAACCACTTTCCACTAATTCAGAAAAGAAAAGAGTGGCTGCCACAAGGTGCCTAGGGTGAAGTGACTGCGTGTAGCAACACTGAAGGCAGTAGGAAACCCCCCCCCCCCCCAAAAAAAAAAATTAAGAATGGAAGAAGAAAAAATGTAAATAAAATGGTCGAAAATGCTTGACCACAAAAAGAATGAGAAGGAATAAGGGTGGCGAAGCCACAAGACGCTACTGACCAGTTGGGAAGCAACTCAGAAAAAGTTGTAACATCCCAAATTTTTGTGACTCTTTTTATATGTTATTTGAAATTTTCAATTATGAAACTTTTGTTTCTATGAGATTAAGTGAATTGCGTGAAATAATTATCGTGAGTGATGTGGAATAAAGTGCTTGATATTTTATATTTTCTAATATGGGGAAAATAATTAGTAGGATCGTGCATTTATATTTTTTCGAGCCAATTCATGGGAATTTTCAGCTCTTCCTAATTATTGAAATAGTATTTCATTTCTTGGATTTAATTAATTGTTTTGGGATATTTATCCAAATTAAATCCAAACCAAATGATCCCTAAATGGTACTACATGAAATTCGAACTCTAGCCTATTATCCTTGGGAGTTTCGAAAATCTCCTATTTAAAATAGGAGGATGAATTATTTTCCTTGATTTAATTGCTGCTTTGTTGACTCCTTTCTTTTGAATTAAATCCAATTAAATCATGCCACCTATTATTTCTTCACCCAAAATAAATATAGAGTTGAAATATTTCCTTGGCTATTTAAGCCTAATAATTTTCGGCCCCTTCACTAATTTTTGGAGGATAATTTATTTGTTTCCTATTTTGTGGGATCCCTTTTTATTCAATTAAATACCATACTAATACCTATGCCAAATTAATTGGGGATGCAAACATTTCCTTATGTTGTATCCTTCATGTCACACGCCCTACACTAGTATTTTTCCTTGTGGGAATATAATTATTTGTTACCTATTTTATAGGAGCCTTTTTCCCAAAAATAAATTACCAAATTTAAATCCTATTCTATTTAATTGAGGATTTAAATAATTCCCTTGTGCAATTCCCCTTAAATTTTCGGCTCTTACTTCATTCTTTCCTACTTGGAGATTCAATTTATTTTATTCCCTTGGTTGTAGAATATCCATTGTTTTATTTCCTAAATTGTGGATTTATTTCTCTCCAAGTAAATATCAAATAATTCCTTGTTGAATTTACATCCATAATTTTCGAAAATTTGGCTTCTTTTAGTTGTGGGATATTGATTTATTAGCCTATATTTTATTCCTCCACAATTAATTAATTATTTCACCTATGGACTTAACCCTAGACTATAAATACCACCTAAACAAACCCTAGCCCCCATTCTCCCTCACAAAAAAATCGTCCACCTCCCTCTCTCCCTCACTTCACACGTTTTTTCCCCCTCCCTCTCTACAATCTCTCCAAAAATCCTCCATCCAATTCTTGTTCTTGCATCCGTTGAAGTTTATTTTCAAGAGTCTCCGACGAATCGCACCGTTTCTTGTTTCTACCGATTCATTTTTGTCAAAGAAGGTATATTTGCTTCACTTTCCCTCATTCTTTTCGTTTGAACCATGTTCTTGAATCCTACATGCATGTAGTGGGTGTAGGAAATAGATCGCAAAGTTAATCGGTGGGAAAGTGAGTTTGCTTGAGAACTTTGATAGTTATGCGATTTTTGATTGAATTGTGTGAAGTTTGATTTGAATCTTTGGTGAATGATCAAGTTTAAGTGCAAACATGTTTAAGAGAGTCTTATCAAGCATGATGGTGCGTTATAAGCATGAGAATTTGTGTTTTGATGATTGGGAGAGAAACCCTAATTTCGAAATTGTGAGTCTGAAATCAGTGACGTTCGAACAGTATTTCCTGATGTGTGATTGACCTAACAACCGATTGAATTTGGTATGAAAATTTTTCTGAATAAATTTCTAGGTGTGCTCTGTGTCTCGTATAAATTTCAGCCCTTTTTGTCAAACAATGAATTTTTGAAAAATATTTGAAGTCGACTGCGCAATTCTGTCAGTAACGTGTGTTCTCGACCAGAAAGTTTCGAAATCTGTTTGACCAAATAAATGACCTCTGATTGATGTGATTCTTAAACTATGTGAAATTTTGAAGTGTCTTCTGAGTCTTGCAAAAAGTTCAGCCTTATTGGACATCGTATGAATTTATGATGAATTTTTCAAATGAACTGTGCAATGCTGCCAGAATTTTTATATTCCGACCAGAGAGTTGTATTAATGTTTTGACTGATCAAATGACATGATTTGAGTGTAAACATTTACCTGAATGAACTTAAATGTGTCTACTGTGTTGTGACAAAAGTTTAGCTTCATATGAGGTCGGATGAATTTTTGGTGATTTTTACAAACCAACCGCACAGTTCTGCCAATTTTGCTGATATGTGAAAATATCACTTATTGCTAAGTTTTGATGAATTACTTGGTGCATGTATGATTTGAGAAGGTATCCTATGATGTGATTATGTGTGACGTGTTGAGAAATTTATGACATGTCCTTTTTGTGTTGGTGAATGATGGGATGGGTAAGAGAACGATAAAAAGGAACAATAGGACATGCATGATAATATAAACTTATGGAAGGCTGATTGTGTTGTCGTTGACAAGGGTGATTGTGTATACGTGAGCTCGAGGAACGAGAGTTTCCATAAGTTGAAATTTGATTTGTTAAGTGAACGAGGTGGGCTTTCTTTTCAAACCTCTTTACTTTCCGAAAATACTATGCGGTGTTATAAGGGTGGTTTAACTGTTATGTCATGCCATGTTTTTGTTGTGAGAATGTTGCCTGATGCCTAGTTGGTCTGAGCTTGCTCCGTTAGGCTATAGGGCTGTGTTGTGAAACGAATTCGGGTCTGAGTAGGGCCGTAAACCCTATCAGGCTGTGTACACTGGTGGGATCGTGTGCCGTCCTTGCTAGTCGGCCGGTCTCGTGGGCGAATAGTGTGGCCACACTTTCGTCGCACTGTGATATGATGATTGTGATTAATGGAATGATGTGAAAAGTGGGGAGATAAATTGTCTGGCCAGACTTGAAATGTTTTGTTTCTCGTGATATTTCTTGCTATCTAAAACTCGAGATCACTGGTATGGATGACATAATTATATTAAAAATGTTTTCGGCATGAGCCCATTGAGCACAACAAGTACTCAGCCCTGCATATTATTTTTCTTATGTGCAGGTTGAGCAGCATGTTGCGGAGGATGTTGAGCTAGCCTTAGGATGCGTTGTGTCTTCATACATAGGCATGATCCTTGACTCTCTCTTTAAACCTTTTTCCGCTGCTATATTATTAACTATGTCTCAAGACTTTAAATCGTTTCCGTTTTGTGTTTGAACATGTATGGTTGTGTTAGGTTTTAACCAAGTAATTACGTTGTCTTTGAAAATGGTGTTTTCCGTGAATTAAATTAAATGTTTTACTTTAGAAGTTAATTGGGTTTATTAAAGTTTATTTTCTCCGCTGCTTCTTTTAAAAGTTTTTTATCATGAGTCATTTCTAATTAATAGTACAATTTTAACCTTAAACTTTTTTTAAACAAAAATGTTTTTTTTTTCTTCTGCCTTTAAGTTAATTAAGTTTTCTTTTAAAAACGTTGTCCATGCATGTTGGTCACGATCGCCGCATTTGTAGTAACCCCAGTATGGGCGGTCGTGACAGAGTGGTATCAGAGCTTAGGGTTTCGCTCTGGTCCGAGAGTCTTCTTTTGTTTTAAGTCTAGATTAGTGAATCCTTATTGACTAGAAGTGTCATGAAGGCTCAACATCCACAGCATCACCAATGAAAGTGAGGTATGTTTTATTTGTTGAAGGCATGTGAGATAGATGCATGAAATGGATGATGATATGATATGACGATTGATAAGTTTATACATGTGAATGAACGATATGCATGAGGATGAGTTGTAATGGGATGACTATGTGGGCATGTTGCTATGATAGCTTAAGCATATATTAAGTTTGTAAATATGATGTTGTAATAGCATGATTTTGTGGAATACAAGAATGACTGGCATGATAATTAAAGACATGTGTTGTATATACGAAAGTGATATTGATATGGTATGATTTTGGATAAGCATGAACTAGTAATGTTTTTAGATGTGTATCATGTGCGAGAATACCACGACGTTAGCATGAAAAGATATGAAGCCGTAAAATAATATTAAACATCAAACTACGAGACAAACATAGGGACTATCGTAAACAAACAATGTTATAAAATGCGTTTTGAAAAAGAAACTTTCGTTTTCGCGTAGATGGCACGAACTAAACGAACCGCACTTAAGAGCAGTCAATATAGTGCCAGAATGCGACAAGCAATATACGATTACGATCACTTTGAGAGAGAAGAAGGAAAAGCCTTGAGAGAGGTTGTCGCCTGTTTTGAAACCCTATGGCGAGACGTCTGTGGGTACCATGTATCGGCCTATGGTGGCATAAGAAGACTAATCTAGTTGATGCCCGAAAATAGGGAGTCTTGGATGGTAGCAACAGTCAGTCGATTCACATGGTACGAGCCAAGAAACCAGATGATGGCTGGCGACATGAAAGGTTTTCTAAAGGCCTTAATGTGTGCTTTGATCGACTCTCGTTCTGAACAACCACCGTCGGCAGAAGATGAGAAGGACGAGGTAGTTTGGGAAGAAAAGCTCATGATTGAGGTTATACCCACGACAGAAGGTGAAGCTATGGCACCAGTAGGGATGATTCCGGGCTTCGAGGGTGATTATGTAGACGATATGATGGACGATGACGAAGCTCTTCGTATGATTGACGAGTATCACGGAAGGGAGAATTCAGAAGAGGAAGAGGACCCAGAGGAGGAAGAGGACCCAGAAGAGGAAGAATATAACGATAGATAGATGAATGTTTGTTTTTCTTTTTTTTTAAGTTGTTAAGATGATGGAAGTAGTACTTTTGCTTTTGTTCCCAAACGAATGTTTTGACTTTCCTTTCCACGTTATCTATGGAAGTTCACTTTTCGCAAAAATTTACGTACTTGTGTTGTATCGTTTTGTACGCATGCATGAATTCGAAGAAGTGGTGTTTTGATACCAACGATTACTCACAACGATGCCAACTTGTGTTTTAGATCAATATGCCACCAAGACGTAGGCGTGGTCCAAGAGGGGAGAACAATGTGGGGGAGCAGACAGAGGGAAGTGTCGGGAATCCACCCCCGCCTCCACCACCACCTCTACCCCAACCAAACGAAAGGGAGTATATCAAGGCCTTTCGGAAAGAGAACCCGCCCATGATTGATGGGTTGGGACGCGACCTTGAGCGTATCTTTGACTTTATGGGATGCACTGATAAGGAACATCTGGCTTGCGTGACTTATCAACTGACAGAACCCGCTGATTTTTGGTGGGAAACTAAGAGGAGGACCATGGACCCCGCTCGCCGTGAGGCACTTACTTGGGAAGAGTTTAAAGAAGAAGTGTACAACAAGTATGTTCCCATGAGTTATCGATGATCGAAAGTAGTGGAGTTCCACACCTTAAAACAAGGAAACATGACGGTCACGGAGTACGACCGCGCTCTATGTGCTATGACCCGGTATGCGCCAGAATTGGTAGACACAGACGAGAAGATGGCGGAGAAGTTTCGTTCTGGCCTTAGACTTGAGATAAGGGCAGCTGTGGCCAGCCGTAGGGAAATTCCTTATTCCGAGGTGTTGGGTTGCGCCTTAGATGTGGAGGAAGCACTGCCCAAGAACGTGAGGGTGATAAATCCTACACCACCTGCACCCCCATCGAACTATAGAGACAAGAGGAAGTGGGAGGGAAACCGAGCTCCTTTTGACAACAAGTGGCGTTTTTCCACTTTTCGGCATCCGTAGAACCATGGCCGCCAAGTTGTGCCACATCAGAGGGGAAACCCACAGAGAACACCCTACTGTAATCGGTGTTCCAAGTATCATGTTGGGGAATGCAGAGTTGGAGGCATTCGGTGCTATGCCTGCGGTGGAAATGGGCACATGTCTCGAGAGTGCCCAAATAACCACAAAGGTGGAGCGAAGAATGGGCAAGGACAGAGGCCACCGCAACAGCCACAACCGATCCGACAAGTGGCCCCACAACAAGCAATGGCGTATGCTTTGAAAGGAAATCAAGAGCAGGAGCAACAAGCTAACAAGGGAAAGGAGAATTTGGCAGGTATGGGAAAGCTCCAACAACTACCTATTATCGTGTTGTTTGATACGGGTGCTTCGCATTCTTTTATTTCGATGTCATGTGTGAATGCCTTAGAACTCCCTACTGCTAAGCTTGAACCGAAATTGAATGTGTCTTCACCGGTTGGAGGTTTGATTGATATTGTGAGAACTTGCTCAAACATAGAGTTTGTGTTAGGAGAACTGGGAGTAGTGGCCCAACTTTTGCACGTTATGCCTTTGGAGAACGTAGACATAATTTTGGGAATGGATTGGCTTACCGAGAACCATGCGACGATTCACTATAAAGAGAGAAGATTTCTTTTCAAGCCCCGGGCAAAGAGGCGACTATCTTGTATGGGATCTCCATGAACCGACGAACTTCCATAATCTCCGCTTTGCAAGCAACCACGATGATAAGAAAAGGGCGACCGGCGTATCTAGTGTACTTGAACGGAGAGGAAAAGAAGGATTTGAAAGTGGAAGACGTGGCAGTAGTACAAGATTTTCCCGATGTGTTTCCCGAAGCTTTGCCTTGACCGCCACCCGACAGACAAGTAGAGTTCACTATTGATTTGGAACCAGGGTCTGCGCCAGTATCGAAGGCGCCATACCGAATGGCCCCTAAGGAGTTGGTCGAGTTGAAGATACAGTTGCAAGAACTGTTAGACTTGGGTTTTATTCGACCCAGTGTGTCACCATGGGGAGCGCCAGTGTTGTTCTTTAAGAAAAAGGATGGCACGATGAGGATGTGCATCGACTATCGTGAGCTCAACAAGATGACCTTGAAGAATAAGTACCCACTGCCGAGGATCGATGATTTGTTTGACCAACTTCGAGGAGCGAGCGTATTCTCGAAAATGGATTTGAGATCAGGGTATCATCAACTAAAGGTCCGACGAGAGGATGTTCCTAAGACTGCTTTTCGCACTCGTTATGGCCATTATGAATTCGTCGTGATGCCATTTGGGCTGACGAACGCCCCGACTGTCTTCATGGATTTGATGAACCGAGTTTTCCATGAGTATCTCGACAAGTTCGTGTTGGTCTTCATCGACGATGTTTTAGTATACTCGAAGAACGAGGAGGAACACGGATGGCATCTACAAACAGTGTTGGAAACGTTGTGAAAGGAGAAGCTTTATGCCAAGTTTAGTAAGTGCGAGTTTTGGTTGACTCGAGTGAACTTTCTTGGTCATATTGTGACGGCAAATGGAATTCAAGTAGACCCAGTAAATGTCGAGGCCGTGCAGAATTGGAAATCGCCGAAAACGCCGAGTGAAATCTGCAGTTTCTTGGGATTGGCGGGATACTATCGACCTTTCATTGAAGGATTCTCTAAGATTGCGAGACCGATGACACAACTGCTAAAGAAGGGGATCAAAGTGGTTTGGACGCCGGAGTGCGAGGCGAGTTTCGAACTGTTGAAGGAGAAGTTGACGACAGCACCGGTTCTAGCCGTGCCGGCAACAGATAAAGACTTCGCCGTCTATACTGATGCATCAAAAGTAGGACTTGGATGCGTGTTGATGCAAGATGGGAAGGTAATAACAAATGCTTCCCGACAGTTGAGACCGAATGAATTGAATTTTCCGACTCATGATCTGGAGTTAGCAGCAGTGGTGCATGCACTGAAAATTTGGAGACACCATCTCTATGGAGTGAGATGTGAGATATATACGGATCACAAGAGTCTCAAATACTTCTTTGAGCAGAAAGAGCTAAACATGGCACAGCGACGTTGGTTAGAGATTGTGAAGGATTATGACTGTGGTCTTCACTATCACCCGGGCAAGGCGAACGTAGTAGCCGATGCTTTGAGTAGGAAGAACCAACCACAATTGGCTTATGTCCTAACGCAAGAGGAAGCATTGATTCACGAGTTCGACAAGATGAGATTGGAAATAGTGAAAGCGCCCGAGACAGTAGAAGCAAGATTGGCGACACTAGTGATTGAGCCAGATTTGAGAACCAGGCTCATAGAAGCCCAACGACGTGATGAGAAGTTGGAAGAGTTACGTGTGAAGGTGAGAGCCGAGAAGCTTGATCATTACCATGAGGAGGCGGATAATGCTTTGACGTACAATGGACGATTGTGTGCCGAGCGATGAGACGCTAAAAGATGAGATTTTGAGTGAAGCGCACGACACGCCTTACACTGCTCACCCCGGAAGCACGAAGATGTATCGAGATTTGAAGCAACGCTTTTGGTGGAATGGAATGAAAGGAGACGTGGCGTCGTATGTAGAGCGATGTCTAGCATGCCAACAAGTGAAGGCCTTACACCAACGACCATATGGGAAATTGCAACCACTTGAAATTCCTGAATGGAAGTGGGAGCATCTAGCTATGGATTTCGTGATGGGTTTGCCGAAGTCACAGAAGGGCAACACTGCGATTTGGGTGATCATCGATCGACTAACGAAAAGCGCGCACTTTTTACTAATTTGAATTACTTATGGCGCGGACAAGTTAGCAAAGCTGTACGTGAGTGAGATTGTGCGTTTGCATGGAGTGCCAAAGACTATTGTGTCCGACCGCGATACGAAGTTCACATCGAAGTTTTGGATGAGTTTGCAGCGTGAATTGGGCACACAACTGAATTTCAGCACCGCTTAGCACCCGCAATCGGACGGGCAGTCAGAGAGGACGATTCAAACGCTTGAGGATATGCTGCGAGCCGTTGTCTTAGATCGAGGAGAAAGTTGGGAAACTGTTCTACCGTTGGTTGAATTCGCCTACAACAATAGCTACCAAGCGACGATCGATATGGCTCCGTATGAAGCCTTGTGTGGCAGGAAGTGTCAATCCCCACTTTATTGGGATGAAGTCGGCGAGAGGAAGATGCTAAGCCCCGACGCGATAAAGGAGATGGCTGAAATTATGCATCAAATCCGCGCAAGGATCAAGGAAGCTCAAGATACGCAGAAGTTGTATGCTGATGTGCGTCGAACGGAAATCAAATTCGACGTTGGTGACAAAGTGTTCTTGAAGGTATCCCCGACGAGAGGAGTTGTGAGGTTTGGAGTGAAGGGCAAGCTGAAACCGCGTTTTGTAGGACCGTATGAGATTATTGATGAAGTAGGTCCTGTAGCGTACCGATTGGCGTTACCTCCCAGCTTTGGGAACGTGCACAACGTGTTCCATGTGTCGCAGTTGCGCAAGTACGTGTTCGACCCCAAGCATGTGATCCATCAAGAGGAAATGATCCTAACCCCCGACATGAGCTACGAGGAAAGGCCCGAGGCAATCCTAGATCGGAAGGTACAAGAGTTACGAAACAAATCGATAGCGTCCGTGAAGGTGTTGTGGAAGCACCATGGTCCCGAGGAAGCCACGTGGGAGTTAGAAGATAAAATGAAAGAAAAGTTTCCCGAGTTATTTCTGTGAGACGATCAAATTTCGGGATGAAATTTCTGTTTAGAGGGGAAGGATGTAACATCCCAAATTTTTGTGACTCTTTTTATATGTTATTTGAAATTTTCAATTATGAAACTTTTGTTTCTATGAGATTAAGTGAATTGCGTGAAATAATTATCGTGAGTGATGTGGAATGAAGTGCTTGATATTTTATATTTTCCAATGTGGGGAAAATAATTAGTAGGATCGTGCATTTATATTTTTTCGAGCCAATTCATGGGAATTTTCGGCCCTTCCTAATTATTGAAATAGTATTTCATTTCTTGGATTTAATTAATTGTTTTGGGATATTTATCCAAATTAAATCCAAACCAAATGATACCTAAATGTACTACATGAAATTCGAACTCTAGCCTATTATCCTTGGGAGTTTCGAAAATCTCCTATTAAAAATAGGAGGATGAATTATTTTCCTTGATTTTATTGGTGCTTTGTTGACTCCTTTCTTTTAAATTAAATCCAATTAAATCATGCCACCTATTATTTCTTCACCCAAAATAAATAGAGAGTTGAAATATTTCCTTGGCTATTTAAGCCTAATAATTTCCAGCCCCTTCACTAATTTTTGGAGGATAATTTATTTGTTTCCTATTTTGTGGGATCTCTTTTTATTCAATTAAATACTATACTAATACCCATGCCAAATTAATTGGGGATGTGAACATTTCCTTATGTTGTATCCTTCATGTCACACGCCCTACACTAGTATTTTTCCTTGTGCGAATATAATTATTTGTTACCTATTTTATGGGAGCCTTTTTCCCATAAAGAAATTACCAAATTTAAATCCTATTCTATTTAATTGAGGATTTAAATAATTCCCTTGTGCAATTCTCCTTAAATTTTCGGCTCTTACTTCATTCTTTCCTACTTGGAGATTCAATTTATTTTGTTTCCTTGTTTGTAGAATATCCATTGTTTTATTTTCTAAATTGTGGATTTATTTCTCTCCAAGTAAATATCAAATAATTCCTTGTTGAATTTACAGCCATAATTTTTGAAAATTTGGCTTCTTTTAATTGTGGGATATTGATTTATTAGCCTATATTTTATTGCTGCACAATTAATTAATTATTTCACCTATGGACTTAACCCTAGACTATAAATACCACCTAAACAAACCCTAGCCCCCATTCTCCCTCACAAAAAAATCGTCCACCTCACTCTTTCCCTCACTCCACACGTTTTTCCCCCCTCCCTCTCTACAATCTCTCCAAAAATCCTCCATCCAATTCTTGTTCTTGCATCCGTTGAAGTTTATTTTCAAGAGTCTCCGATGAATCGCACCGTTTCTTGTTTCTACCGATTCATTTTTGTCAAAGAAGGTATATTTGCTTCACTTTCCCTCATTCTTTTTGTTTGAACCATGTTCTTGAATCCTACATGCATGTAGTGGGTGTAGAAATCATAGATCGCAAAGTTAATCGGTGGGAAAGTGAGTTTGCTTGAGAACTTTGATAGTTATGCGATTTTTGATTGAATTGTGTGAAGTTTGATTTGAATCTTTGGTGAATGATCTATGTTTATGCGCAAACATGTTTAAGAGAGTCTTATCAAGCATGATGGTGCGTTATAAGCATGAGAATTTGTGTTTGGATGATTGGGAGAGAAACCCTAATTTCGAAATTGTGAGTCTGAAATCTGTGACGTTCGATCGGTATTTCCTGATGTGTGATTGACCTAACAAACGATCGCATTTTGGTATGAAAATTTTACTGAGTGAATTTCGAGGTGTGCTCTGTGTCTCATATAAATTTCAGCTCTTTTTGTCTAAAAATGAATTTTTGAAAAATGTTTGAAGTCGACTGCACAATTCTGTCAGTAACGTGTGTTCTCGACCAGAAAGTTTCGAAATCTGTTTGACCGAATAAATGACCTCTGATTGATGTGATTCTTGAACTATGTGAAATTTTGAAGTGTCTTCTGAGTCTTGTAAAAAGTTCAGCCTTATTGGACATCGTATGAATTTATGATGAATTTTTCAAATGAACTGTGCAATGCTGCCAGAATTTTTATATTCCGACCAGAGAGTTGTATTAATGTTTTGACTGATCAAATGACATGAATTGAGTGTAAAAATTTACCTGAATGAACTTAAATGTGTCTACTGTGTTGTGACAAAAGTTTAGCTTCATATGAGGTCGGATGAATTTTTGGTGATTTTTACAAACCAACCGCACAGTTCTGCCAATTTTGCTGATATGTGAAAATATCACTTATTGCTATGATTTGATGAATTACTTGGTGCATGTATGATTTGAGAAGGTATCCTATGATGTGATTATGTGTGACGTGTTGAGAAATTTATGACATGTCCTCTTTGTGTTGGTGAATGATGGGATGGGTAAGAGAACGATAAAAAGGAACAGTAGGACATGCATGATAATATAAACTTATGGAAGGCTGATTGTGTTGTCGTTGACAAGGGTGATTGTGTATACGTGAGCTCGAGGAACGAGAGTTTCCATAAGTTGAAATTTGATTTGTTAAGTGAACGAGGTGGGCTTTCTTTTCAAACCTCTTTACTTTCCGAAAATACTATGCGGTGTTATAAGGGTGGTTTAACTGTTATGTCATGCCATGTTTTTGTTGTGAGAATGTTGCCTGATGCCTAGTTGGTCCGAGCTTGCTCCGTTAGGCTATAGGGCTGTGTTGTGAAACGAATTCGGGTCTGAGTAGGGCCGTAAACCCTTTCAGGCTGTGTAAACTGGTGGGATCGTGAGCCGTCCTTGCTAGTCGGCCGGTCTCGTGGGCGAATAGTGTGGCCACACTTTCGTCGTACTGTGATATGATGATTGTGATTGATGGAATGATGTGAAAAGTGGGGAGATAAATTGTCTGGCCAGACTTGAAATGTTTTGTGTTCTCGTGATATTTTCTTGCTATCTAAAACTCGAGATCACTTGTATGGATGACATAATTATATTAAAAATGTTTTCGGAATGAGCCCATTGAGTACAACAAGTACTCAGCCCTGCATATTATTTTTCTTATGTGCAGGTTGAGCAGGATGTTGCGGAGAATGTTGAGCTAGCCTTAGGATGCTTTGTGTCTTCATACATAGGCGTGATCATTGACTCTCTCTTTAAACCTTTTTCCGCTGCTATATTATTAACTATGTCTCAAGACTTTAAATCGTTTCCGTTTTGTGTTTGAACATGTATGGTTGTGTTAGGTTTTAACCAAGTAATTTCGTTGTCTTTGAAAATGGTGTTTTCCGTGAATTAAATTAAATGTTTTACTTTAGAAGTTAATTGGGTTTCTTAAAGTTTATTTTCTCCGCTGCTTCTTTTAAAAGTTTTTTATCATGAGTCATTTCTAATTAATAGTACAATTTTAACCTTAAACTTTTTTTAAACAAAAATGTTTTTTTTTTCTTCTGCCTTTAAGTTAATTAAGTTTTCTTTTAAAAACGTTGTCTATGCATGTTGGTCACGATCGCCGCGTTTGTAGTAACCACAGTATGGGCGGTCGTGACAAAAGTCCAGCCAAGCCGAGTACACACAGTTCCCACGCACCAAATAAAGTGGAAATTTTTTAACCTTGGAGCCTTAGGAACATCCACCCCAAACACTACAACCAATAACCCCGTTACAAACCTTAAAGCCCTTCAGTAGCTGCACGTGAGATCTAAGTCCGAAGCATCTGTGGTCTAGCGTTTAGAGAGATCAGTCCTAACATTCCCGGAGAGGTATGAGTGACTGAGTGAACCTAGTGTTTGGCCGAAAGTGTGGGCGATCTTGACGAGCGGATATACTGATTGGGAGAGAAAAGGGGGGCGGCGGAAGTTCAAGGCTGTCTAAGGCCGGATTGCACCTGATCCCGAGGGGAGTGATGGTTGAAAATATAGCCGAATTACTGTGTTAATGTGTCTAAGTGTTTTAGTTTTCTTTTATGTGTTTGTCTTTGTTATGCGTTTTCTTTGCGTCATAGTTAGAGTCTAGGGTAGGATAGAGTCGGTCAGGGGAGTAACCAGACTAGAATTCGACTTACTTCTTTTTGTTTGTTCTTCACGCTTAGGGACAAGCATGTGGTAAGTGTGAGCAGTTTGATAAGTCGTATTCTAGGCCTTGGTTACTGGTCAGTATGATGTGCATAATTGAATTATATCTGCAAAACAGTTGCTTAAGTGTGCAGGTTGAGTGTTCTAACCTGTAGGCAAAGCTTCAGATACTTCAGGTGAAAAGGGCGTCGGGATGTTGTTATCCTGACCAGTATGCATGCCAAAAAGGCTCGAGATGGAGAAGAAGGATAGCTGGGAAGATCAGCCGCAAGCAAGGGGCAAAAGAGTCATTTCATGTTTGAAGTCTACCCTAAAAATCAAGGGAGGCCTCCCTATAAAAGGAAGCCACTTGGAGAGAGAATCATCATCAATTAGTTAGTTAACTCCTACGCTTAGTTAGCAATCTCTCTTCGGTAGATCACTCCTTCAGCATTATCCTTCGTAATTCTCGTTCCTCGCCACAGCCATGGTCACTTGAAGATCATCAGTTTGCCGAAGTTCCATTCTCTCTTTCCAGGCAGCACGATCGTAGTTAGCAGTTCCATCGCCCGGAGTGGCAAACAATCTATATTTGCTTTCTAGTTAATCTTGTTTGTTTTCTCTACGTTGGATCTTTCGCATTTACAGTATTTCTGCTTACTTTGAAGTATTAGTTGTGATCCAAACGTTTTATTGAGTATGAAGTTATTTTCCAGCATCGGTTCATGTTTAATTTCTCTTCTTTCTGCCTAGATAGCTTAGATCTAGCTGTTACGGTAATTTCCAGTGCGGAATCGCATGTTTTAACTTCTGTAGTTAATTTCTCTGAGTTTGCAAGTCTAGATAGCTGTTAGATTTTAGATCTGAATTAGTTAAGTGCGAAAACCTAGTTTACGTGATTTCTGCCACCCTGCATGTTGACCAGTAAGCATAATTGCAGTTTCAGTGTTCGATCTTTTGATTCGAAGTTTTAATTGTAGATCTGTGTTCTTGAAGTTGTTAATCTGTGTTTTTATGGTGATGAATCTGGTTTTGCTGATCTGATTTGATTTATGTTGAAGAAGACAACATCTTCATCCAAGTTTGGGACCACTTTTGCTTTTTAACAACTTTTTACTTTTGTCCTCACTTTTCAGCTGTTACTTTTCAGATCTGCAGGTCTAGTCACCTAACTACCTCTTTCCCTCTGATATTCCATTTAGCCTTTTATAGTAAACTCGTACCTTCCACATTTATTAGCCAAACATCATGTTCCCCACTCACACGTACACAGCCGTCTGTTTAACATCTCTCCCTCCTACTAGTCAGTAGAGTACCACCTTAAATTCCAGCCTAGATAAGCCTCAACCCAAAGCGTGGTAGCTAACCAAACCCTTCCAGAATATCACCACAATTCCCCAAACGCATTCATCTCTGTGGGATTCGACCCCTACCTTCACTATACTACCCAGTAGAAGAGGGTTGAGGAATTATTGATACCAGGTTCAGGATTAGCAGGGACTTCCATACTGATCAGTAGGATACACCATTTGCTTGAAACGACACCTGCACAAACCTGCTCTTTCACTATTTCAGGAAAGTTTCAGCACAGGTTCTCAATTCAATCTAGTTGATCAGTTAGCGTCCGAAAGTTTTTAGTTAGAGTTAGCCCGATGGATCAGTCTAGTTAGTTTAGTTCCCCAGTTTGTTTAGTCAAGTAGGATCAACTTAACCCACTTTGTATGTGTGGCAGCAGCCATCCCCAAATTGTCCACAACAAATGTGAAACACATCGTCTTTGTGGGATTCGACCCTTACTTGTCTTTACTAATTCATAGTATTGTGGGTTAAGGTCTTGAGAGCCCTGAATTTTGTTTGTGTGCCCAGCGACACATCAACTGGTTCCGTTGAGTTGACTTGATCAGTAAATATTTTGCCACTGGATCCGTTTGCAAGTTCTCGCATACCAAAAGAAGACTCACTAGCTGGATCAGTCAAGTGTGTCAACTTGATCAGTTCACGTTAACCAATTTACAATTTAGCGCGTGCAGATAGAGGATTTTGGGATCTAAAAAGAAGCTTTCAATCCTCTTTGCCCGGGACCACTAATCCCTCTGGCTGAGTCATGTAGATATCTTACTCGAGCAATTCGTGTAGGAAAGTTGTCTTCACATCTGGTTGCTCAAGCTCCAAATCATAATGTGCAACCATCGTGAGTAACACTCTGATAGAAATGTGTCTGACCACTAGTGAGAAAATATCATTATAGTCAACCCCCTCCTTCTGCGTGAACCCTCTTGCAAGCCGAGCTTTGTATTTAACGCTCTCATCTGTTGTGGTCCCTTCCTTCTTCTTGAAGATCCGTTTGCAGGTAACAATCTTCCTCCCCTTAGGCTGTTTGACCAGCTCCCAAGTCAGATTCTTCTACAGTGATTCCATCTCTTCTCCCATTGCAGCGAGCCATTTAGCATGCTCACTGCCCAAAACAACTTCCTTGTAGGTGGATGGTTTTGTAGGGCATATGCCATCATGTCCTGAAAACCGTACCTCAACAGAGGCTTCACATAGCCCAAGTCTACTTGATGCAACGCAAATCTGAATCCTTTGAGAGATTCAAAGAGTTCAAAGCATTTGCGGAGACGCGTCATAGTGAGAATATAAAATCCTTACGATCTGATTGTGGAGGTGAATACCTTAGTGATGAATTAACTGCACCTGGCACACCCCAACAAAATGGGGTTGCAGAAAGAAGAAATCAAACATTTCTTGAAATGGTTCGATCTATGATCTGTTATACCTAGTTGCATATATCTCTTTGGGGTTTTGCGTTAGAAACAACATGTTATACTCACAATAACTTACATTCGAAATCAGTACCCAAGACACCTCATGAGTTGTTGTCTGGGCGTAAGTCCAACCTGTAACATCTCAAATATGGGGTTGTCCAACACATGTGCTAGTTAAAGATCCAAGTAAATTGGATCCTCGTACTGAGGCTTGCTTATTTGTGGGATATGCCAAAGGGACAAAAGGCTATGAATTCTATAGTCCTCAAGACAACAAAGTGTTTGAGAGTACAAATGCAAGGTTCTTAGAAGAGGAATATATAAAGAATTAGAAACCCAAAAGTGTAATCACTCTTGATGAGATGAAAGGTGATAACATTCTAATTACTCAAGAGGAAACTCCACAAGAAAATATTACACCAACTGTTATAACTTCTATTCCTTCGATTGTTGAGCCTCATCGTAGTGATAGGGTTTCAAAAGAACCTGAAAGGTGGGATTGGACTGGGAAAGTCTTCTGACTCAATTTCTGGTCATCCACAACCTGATCTCTGGGACTACAAAGAACTCCATGTAGGTGGAATTGATGTTGGGGAGTCTTCTTCCTTCAATCTCTTGAATGGGGAAGTTCCTTACCTTCAAATCCTCTTCAACCTCTTGAAATCTTGATTAATTTGGTAGTGTGGGAGTTAGGGTTCGAAAATGTGTGAGAGACCCTTTTTATACTCAAGTGAAAAATGGGCAAAATATAGAATCTGTGCAAAATGCCCGGCCGGGCGTTCTCTCTCGAACCCGCGATTCTCTTCAAAATGCTCGGGCGGGCGTTTCTTCGGATGGAAAACGCCCGACCGGGCGAACTCTTTGTTTCTTAATGTGCAGTCCCAGTCAGAACGCCCGGGTGGGTATTTCTCCACCTAGAAAATGCCCGGGCGGGCAAAATCTCTATATTGGACCGTTCAACTCCGTTTAAGCTCGTTTTATACATGTTTTTGCATCAAGGCTTCGACAAACTTGTTAGCTCTATAAATAATAAATAAGTGGGTGAAACCCAGACTTTATACCTCAAATTACTCAACAACTTGTGTTAATCACCCACCTAAACTATGAGTTTATCACTAGGTATCAGTTGAACCCTGGCCCAGAACATTAGATTGCGGTAAATAATATACTCAAGTACCTGAAAAAGGACTAAAGAGTATACTGTAGTTTACAAGGCATCTGATCTATGTCCTATAGGGAACACGGATTTATATTTCAATCTGATCGTGATTCGAGGAAGTCTACTTCTGGCTATGTATTCACCTTGGGAGGTGGAGCCATTATATGGAAGAGTGCTAAGCAGAAATGCAATGCAGACTCAACCATGGAAACTGAATATGTAGTTGCTTCTGAAACTGCAAAAGAAGATGTATGGCTCAAGAACTTTCTCAAGGAGTTGGGTATGATTCCGAGTTTGCCAAAGAGTATCACAATTTATTATGACAGCTCTGGAGCTGTTGCAAACTGAAAGGAACCGCAATCCCGTAAAGCAAGCAAACACATAGAGAGGAAGTATCATATCATTTGAGAGATTGTACAAAGAGGAGACATACAAGTAGTCATGATTGCAACAGAAAACAACCTTGTCGATCCTTTCACAAAAGCCCTACAGGGTGGAACGTTTAATCATCACATGGAAGGCGTAGGATTTAAATGCATTCAAGACTCAGACCTGAAGAAAATTAATAGTAGTATACTCGAAAGCATGTTTTGATAAATTGATAGTGGGAGATTGTTGGAACATATATACTAAAAAACATTTTTCAAGTTTATTATAAATTTGATAAATTGTTTGTATATTGTAAACTCTTGTTATTAATGAGAATAATAATTATTCTATTGGTCTTATATTAAATTTTGAGTTATAATTTAATTAGTAAAGAAGGTCCAATAGGGGATGCCCAATCCAAGTCTCATAGATCCCTACCCTAGCCCATCACAAAATCTATAAATATGGATGAAGGAGGTGTGACATAATATACAATACAAGAAGTGAAAACCCTAGCCTCGACACTTGGAATTTTCAGTCCTCTCTCTCTAATAGAGGAATTCGAAAATTTATCTTTGTGTGTTCTTGGTATTCTTATCTTCTCCTTCAAAATCCTTATAATTTCTAATAGATTCCTCCCACGAGGAAATTAGATTTAGAGTTGGGTCATAGATTAGAAGATTTTTGGTTTTGCAATAAAGCTTCAAGATCTACATGTGGAGAAGTAGCAAGCCACTTTGATTCTTTGGAGAATCACAATTGTAAGATTCAATATCATAAAAAATATTAAATTATGTGATTAATTGCGCAATAGCATGTTTATATATGTTGAAGCATAAAAATGAATCGATCCACATAATCACTTAAATAGATTCTTTTTGTGAATTTATTTAATTTGCAATTTCCACTGTGCAAACCCCAACAATTAAGATATCTCCTTTATGAGTTTTTCCTCTTTGAGGATTGTATCAAATTTCTTCATTGAAAGTTGCTTGTTTCTTTCTTTAGATTGATTCAAGTAGAGGTGTGAATCAATGAAAGTGTATCTATTGAGTAGTGGTGCCAAATAGTGATTAAGATTAATGAAAGTTGTTTAGGGTTGTTTCCATATTTTTGGTCAAGGTCCAATGATTGTAATTCTAGTTTGAATCTAGTTTTTGTGGCTAGATTTACCTTATCTTTGTTTGATTTTTTGTTTAATTGATAGATCGACATTTTGGGCTTATTTTGGGTGAATCATACAAAGATTCCTATTATTTGGTATCTAGAGGTGTGTAGAATGTGTTTGATCCATTGTTTCTTTGATTTTTGCTTGAACCTTTTGTTTTTTTTATTTTAGCCTATATTTAATTGCTGATTGGTTTACTGTTGTTAGATTAAATTTTATCAAATTTAATACACACTAACTAAACAATCTTTTATAGTATGTTGGTTTGATTTATTCTTGAATCAGTTTATATTGAAGTATATATTAAAAAATCATTCAAAAAATTTTCAAGTTTTTGTGCTAAGTATCTTACTAAAATAATTAATTCAATATTAATTTATTTCCATCAAGCTCATCGCTACTATTTAATTCACTAATAAATTTATCTGTATCGATAATATTTATTTTATGGAATGATTGGAACCGGGCAAAATAATTATAAAAACTATGAGTAAACTATCTTAAAAGTAATAGTAATGAACTTTTCAAAAAATTTGATTTTCCCTATTAATTAAAAATTTTGGTTTTCTCGTATTCCACAATCTTATTCAATTATATTTTTTTTATTTCTTAAAATCTTTGGTAATACTAAATGTGACTCCTATTGTGAGACAGATGTAGTAACATACAAATTCATAAACTTATCAACCATGCGCCTTATTCCCATTTCGGGTATTCCAACCACGAAGCGAAATAACGTGTGTTTTTAAGCTGACATGGGAGTTGAATGAGTGCTAACTTGTAAAATCTAATTTGGATAAATTGTGTTGAAAGCCATAAACTTTTCTAAAATTATAATTTCTGTCATGAACTTTGAAAATATAAGATACAAATTAATTTGAGGTTGAAAATGGGAATGACGAACAGACGATAATGGATTCTTGAACAATGATAGCCCTCGCCTCATCCTTTATCCTCAGAAACAAATTCAGCATCGAGTACACTACAGTGAGAGACGAGAGAATTCGAAAGTAATAGTTGAAGACGAGCTCTCCTTAAAATTTACATAATTTGATCCATGTGCGAGACTGACCAAACATTATGTTGGTGTATTAACAATCATGTAATTAATAGCTGCATTAATGACTACTTTATCTTGTTCCTATCCGTAAATTTGACAGCACAACATAATACAATCATTACTCTTTTTGTCTACGATTATATATTCCACTTCATCATTTTGAGATATACTTTAAACAAATACTCTCTCCGTCTACTATTAATAGTTCCATTTTTTACGACACGTATTTTAAAAAATATTAAGAAAAATAATTGAAAAAGGGTTAATACTTAATAGAATATGGATCTCACCCGTATATATTAGTTTCAAATAAAATATAAGTAGAATGAGTTAGTGGAATCTGGAACTCTATCACCATTTATAGTAAAAATGTATCAGGACACCTATTTGCAGACGGACTAAAATGAAAAAACGAGACTCCTATTCATGGACGGATGGAGCATGAAACGTTTGCTTTTCTGCGTGAGATTTTATGTACTGTTGTTTTGTGAGGTACGATTTTATGTACGGATGGAGCATGAAACGTTTGCTTTCATCCCAAGGAAGATGACCCTCCTTGAATGACACAGAGTTTTATGCAGTTTTATTTTGTGTGTTAAGAAAAGAGAGTAAAGAAAGAAAGAGAGAATAAAGTAGAGATAAAGATATTTCCGTTTATAATAATGAGTCATCTTGAATAGAACAAACCAAAAAGGAAAATTGGTCATCTTTAATGGGACGGATGAAGTATTTTCTATTATCAGCCCGTGGTATTCCATTTTAATAATTAAATATAAAGAGTTGTACTTTAATTTTGTATATATTTTGCATTGTGCAACTCTATTTGATACTTTATCCATCTCACAAAAATATACACTTTTTTTAGTCCGTCTCACAAAAATATACACTTTTTTTAGTCCGTCTCACAAAAATATGCATTTCACATTTTCTTTCTACCTCTTTTACTTTAGCAATTTTGCACTAAAATATGTGTGATGTACTTTTTGTTAGCTCTATAAATATCTGCAAGTATACAGAGTAGATCTACTATAGCTAAAGGTTAGTACCGGATATCGATCACGGGGAAAACTCAATTACTATTTGGAAAACCGAAAGTTTTAGGAATTTTTTAAAACAAGGAACAGTTGAAAGCAATAAACAACTAATTGCAAATAGATCACGAAGATAAAATATAAGTGATAAGGGAATTTCAGGGATGTGCGTTAACAGTTATGGTTAAACAAATTCCAACTACAACACCCTAGCACAGTTCTTACTGTGAAAGAATGAGTCACCTAGCTTATGCTCATGCGATGCAAACGTTGATTACTAACACTAGGGTTGTCAATCCTAGATCCGTAACTCCTAAAAGCTCCTAAGACCCTTGAAAAGTCTTCACTCTCAATTAACAGTGCTGCTTTAGGGGAAGCTAATTGTAGTGTCTATTAAGTGGATCTAACTCGCCAACCTCATCTCACGATTATGTAGCAAGTTATATTAAATCATCACAGAATGTGTCACTTAAACGTGAAGCATTATCCAATTACTTAAGGAAGAAACAAAGTAAGAACAAAACAGATATTAAATAGAAAATGAAATTGTATAACCAAAGTCGTTATTAACACATCCCTAGAATCCTATGAGTTTAGTTACACATGATTGAATAAACCAAAAACATAGATTGTAGGGAAGAAAATGAAAACATAAGAACTAAAACAATAAAACCAAAAGGTTGAATCATTGTAGCCTTGATGATCTTCTTGATTCCTTCTTCAATCCCTTGCACTATGAAGTACTCTCACTTTTAAGCTCTGGAAATATTTTGCAAAGAGTAGATCTATTTTTTATGAAGCTTGAGGGGTATTTATAGGGGAGAAATCGCCTCTCTTCAAATAAGGAAAAGGATTGGAAAGTATGGTAAGTCTTGGAGAGAAAGTAGGGCAATTTCTGCTCGCCGCTATTTCCTAGCGAGCCGCAGCACCTTGGCCAGCAGTCACTGTGGGTTGATCCGTAGCCTCTGCATCTTGGACAGCGGTCGCTGCACTTTGTTTCAGCGGTCGCTGACAATCATCCCGTAGCTTTTGGATCACTTGTAGCGGTCGCTGCGCACACCCCAGCGGTCGATGGGCGTGTTCTTCCTTTCATGCACAACTTTCCCGGAGCGGGCCGCTACTGGCTTAGCGGTCTGGGGGCCCCAGCTGTCGCTGGCTGTGTTACAGTGGACCACTGGACGTCTTGAACAACTCCAAATTTCCAACTTGCTTTTTGACTCTCTTTTTGGGCTCAAATATGCACGTTTATCACAAAACACGTCAAAATACCAAATTGGATAAAACATACGAAATATAGACATGAATTGTGATTTTGACATTAAAAATGAACCAAATAAAGGTCTTAAAACCCTGCAAAATCCGAGCGTATAAATGTGTCAAACCCAAAGTACATATTTTTTAGGACAGAAAAGTATAATGGAAAAAAATACCAAAATGGAATATATTTTTACTTACTCATTTCCATGGTAAAATAGAATAAAGAAAATATAACAAAATATTAAAAAAATTAAAGAAATTATCATCTTATTCCACAATTGTGTCATTCGATTATGTTAAGAAGAACCTTAATTCATATACATTGAATTGTTTTGTTCTCAGACTCGTGAGCCAATAGATTTTTATCGTTTTGTTGACAGATTCACTAGTAGTAGATTTTTATGTTTAGTTCTGTGACTTTTTGTAGTTTAATATATATTCGGCTTATAATTATTTATTTATTAGAGAATTTAAAATGCATGAATTTTTAGGAAACACTCTCTTCGTCCGCTATTAGAAGTCTTATTTCTTTACTAATTATATATTAGTTTAAAATGAAATATGATTCAAATGAGTTAGTGAATATCAAACTATATTATCATTTATAGTAAAAATGAACTAAGACTTATATTTGCAGATAAACTAAAATATGTAGGACTCTTATTCGCGGACGGAGGGAGTTTAATTAATACATGCTATACGTTTCCGGAACGAAATTGATTAATTTTGTTTGTAGCAACTTAATGCAAAATTCATTTTCTTTAAATTTTGAAACAACAAATAATTCTATTTATATTATTTTAACAGTCCATGACTAAATATTTAATTTTGCTAATTTTGCTATTTTGATACTGAGCTACTTATCATTTATTTATTTTTTCTATTTTGATTAAATGATCTCATATATCACTAAAATATTATCCACATATTATAAAAATAGAACCTATAGTATTTCACTAACTAATTCCATACCGTTTATTCACAAATCACAAGTATTAAAATTTTATTTATACTAATCGTTATAGGACTTTATATTACTCTCTTCATCACAAAGCTAAAGCTAAAGCAAAGCAAGCAAATTTTTAGACAAAAAGAAGTAAAAAACCTAAAGTATAATATTGACAATATTTATCTTAAAACATCAATAATTTTATAGATAAAATAAAAAATAGTACTCCATTTATTACATAGAATAATTATTCCAAGTCCAACGGTCTATCCATAACAAATTATATTTTCTTATTTCTCTTAACTAATGCCTCATGTCACTCTTATTATGGGTACAAATTTTAAGAAATGTAAAGAAAAATTGGTTGGAAAAGTTAGTGGAAAGTGAGTTCACTTTTTTATATTGATTTTATAATAAAATGTGAGTGAAATGAGGTAATGAAATGTAAGACTACTTAGCATTTATGGTAAAAATGAAATGTGACTATTATTGTGGGATACATGGAGTATTTACTCTATAGAAAAGTCTTTATAATAAGCAACACAACTTTTATTACGACTACAATAGAGTAGAAGGAAATCGTCCATAATGAACAACGCAACAACATTTCTACTACTCGTCGTGGCAGTGGCGGTGGAAGTGATGGGGGCAGCAGCGGCGCCGCCTATATCTAAGATCTCATGCGGCGAGGTGACAACCACATTAGCGCCGTGTTTCGAGTACGTCTTAAGCGGCGGCAAGGTGCCCGGTAACTGCTGCGAGGGGGTGAGGTCGCTCTACAAGGCGGCGAACACCGCCGCCTACCGCCGCAGTGTTTGCAACTGTCTGAAATCCATCACCGGCTCTGCCTCTCCGGCCGCCGTCAAAAACGCCAAAAGCCTTCCCGGGAAATGCGGCGTCTCCCTTCCATTTGAAATCACGCCTGCAATCGATTGCAACAAGTAATTCAATTTCTATCAAACTTTTACTTCTACACATTTTTATTTCAATTTTTTTAGTTAAAATATACTCCCTCCATCCCGCTTTAGCAGTCTCAGTTGTTTTTAAGTACTCGTTTTGTAAAAATGATACTCCAGCTTCCCTCAAGAATATGCACATTTTCTTTTTTAGTCTGTTCCACAAGATTATGCACTTTCTAATTTTGAAAAATCTTTTTCTCTCTAATGAGGTAAGATCCATTCTCCACTAACAATACTTTATATACTTTTCTCTCTACCTCTCTTTTACTTCACCAATTTGACATTAAAACCCGTGCCGACCCCAAAGTGCATATTCTTGAGGCTGGAGGGAGTAATAAATAGTTAAAGTGGAGAAATGTAAAGTAAGAGGGAGGATAATGTAGGGAAGAGTGTTTTGTAAAACTGATAATAAATAGTTAAAGTAGAGAAGTTTCTCTACATTATCCTCCATCTTACTTTACCATTTCTACATTTTAACTATTTATTACTCCTTCCGTCCCAACTTAATTGTCACTCTAGAAGTGGACACGAGTATTAAGAAATGTAAAGAAAAATTGGTTGAAAAAGTTAGTGGAATGTGAGACTCATTTTTTATATTAGTTTTATAATAAAATGTGAGTAGAATGAATTGGTGGAATGTGGACCTACTTACCATTTATGGTAAAAATGAAGTGTGATAATTAAGTTGAGACGGATCGAAATGAAAAAGAGTGACAATTAAATTAGGACGAAGGAAATATCATTTTTATAAAACAGGTGCATAAAAGCAATTGAGACTATTAAAGCGGGACTGTGGGAGTATTTTAGGAAATCTAAGCGAACAAAAAGAACTATGTTGATGTTGACATGACGTCATAATTAAAATCAATGATATGTCATGTCACGTACTCTCTCAGTATCCTTTTAACTATGATGCAAAAAAAATTCACTCGCCGGCTCCCTCGCCTCCGTCGTCGCCGTCGCCACCACCACCGCCGCCTCCGTCGCCACTGTCATCGCCGCCTCCGCTGCCACCGCCGCTGCCACCTCCACGCAGATCGTCATTCATGCTCTCGAGCAATGTGGAGAAATCTCTTCTCCTGGGGTCCGTCGCCGCTCGCCATTCGGCTAACGTCTTCACCATCATCTGGCGCGTTTGTTGACGCGCGAAGTACTTGAGATCCTCTGTAGACTGGCGGTCAAAGGGGGATGCCGACTGGACCTCCTGGGAACCCCCGGCGACCCCCCTCGCCTCCCGTTGCGCCCGTTTTTGCCCAGCGGGGCGAGGTCGGTGGCCGAACGAACGAGGGTTGGGGAGCACCTGGTCCGTCTCGGGGAGGTCGTGGGAACCACCGCTGCTGTCGCTGTAATCCCCGGTATAGTTCAATGGTTGCTTCTTCGGCCAGCCAGCGTCGACACCTACTCGGAATTTCTCGGAGTCGTTCAGCACAAGATAGCAGTTCCAGTAGGTGAAGTCCTTATACAACCCGGGCTGGGGGAAGGCTTTCTCCGCTATCCTCCTGCAGTCGTCCTCCGTTTGGCCACTACTCTGCATGCGGAGGGCGTTGGCGTACAAACCCGAAAATCAGGAGACGGCAGCCCTGATTCGGTTCCACGCCTTCCGGCAATCCTCCCCGTTGTGTGGCCTCCCCTCCGGGCAAAATAGCTGGTAGGCTGCTGCTACCATGCCCCACACGTTGACGATCCTCTGGTTATTAGAAACAAGAGGATCGTCGCAAACCCTCACCCACGCCTTTAACAGCGCAACATTCTCCTCGTCTGTCCACCTTCTCCGTACCGTGGGGTCATCCCCACCCGGCTGCGACGACTCCCCGACCTTCTTTCCCTTGCCCTTCTTCTTTGGGGCGCCACTACCCTTCACTGCCCCCCCGGTTGAACAGGAGTTTCCGGAACTCCGAGACTATCAAACCCCAAATCCGACAACGCAAAATCATCAAAACCGCTCGGCGTGAACTGCGCATCCGTTGGGGTCGATCGCCTCCGTCGTCGCCGTCGCCACCACCACCGCCGCCTCCGTCACCACTGTCACCGCCGCCTCCGCTGCCACCGCCGCTGCCACCTCCACGCAGATCGTCATTCATGCTCTCGAGCAATGTGAAGAGAAATCTCTTCTCCTGGGGGTCCGTCGCCGCTAGCCATTCGGCTAACGTCTTCACCATCATCTGGCGCGTTTGTTGACGCGCGAAGTACTTGAGATCCTCTGTAGACTGGCGGTCAAAGGGGGATGCCGACTGGACCTCCTGGGAACCCCCGGCGACCCCCCTCGCCTCCCGTTGCGCCCGTTTTTGCCCAGCGGGGCGAGGTCGGTGGCCGAATGAACGAGGGTTGGGGAGCACCTGGTCCGTCTCGGGGAGATCGTGGGAACCACCGGTGCTGTCGCTGTAATCCCCGGTATAGTTCAATGGTTGCTTCTTCGGCCAGCCAGCGTCGACACCTACTCGGAATTTCTCGGAGTCGTTCAGCACAAGATAGCAGTTCCAGTAGGTAAAGTCCTTATACAACCCGGGCTGGGGGAAGGCTTTCTCCGCTATCCTCCTGCAGTCGTCCTCCGTTTGGCCACTACTCTTCATGCGGAGGGCGTTGGCGTACAAACCCGAAAATCAGGAGACGGCAGCCCTGATTCGGTTCCACGCCTTCCGGCAATCCTCCCCGTTGTGTGGCCTCCCCTCCGGGCAAAATAGCTGGTAGGCTGCTGCTACCTTGCCCCACACGTTGACGATCCTCTGGTTATTAGAAACAAGAGGATCGTCGCAAACACTCACCCACGCCTTTGACAGCGCAACATTCTCCTCGTCTGTCCACCTTCTCCGTACTGTGGGGTCATCCCCACCCGGCTGCGACGACTCCCCGACCTTCTTTCCCTTGCCCTTCTTCTTTGGGGCGCCACTACCCTTCACTGCCCCCCCGGTTGAACGGGAGTTTCCGGAACTCCGAGACTATCAAACCCTAAATCCGACAACGCAAAATCATCAAAACCGCTTGGCGTGAACTGCGCATCCGTTGGGGTCGATGTGTGCGATGAAGCAGTCAAAAAATTAAAACTGGGGCGATAGACGTCCCCCCGCGTCACCTGTGTCGCCGGTAAGCCCCCCGGCGTCCCCTGCGTCGCCGAACCTCCCCCGGGTATCATCTGCATATTGGGTGCCCACCCCGACATCATCTGCATATTGGGTGCCCAACACCGCATCGCCGGGAACCCCCCCGGCGGACTCCCTCCGGTCGGCATCCCGGGTAGCATCTGCTGCCACGGGTACATGTTGTAGTACCCGGGCATCTGATTCCATCCGCCTCCAACGGGGATTGGGGGAGTTTGAGAACCGCTCGTCCCTGAACTAGGCTCGTTGTTCAGATCCATTTCTCGATGTTGATCTTGTACAGAAATTAAGATAGAGAGAGTACTCGTTAATTCAAGTGGTGCGAATGAAAATGGAGCCGAGCGGATTGCCCAGCGCATAGCCCAGCGGTTTTTAACCGCCTAGCGCTAGGCGAAATTGATTTCCGAAAAACCGCTCGGCAGTTTTCGGATCCTCCAATGGTTCGCCTAGCGACCGCCTAGCGCCGGCGCTCGGCTAGGCGGTGCGCTAGGCGCCATTGTGGATGCTCTAAGAATAACTAAAGGTAAGTTGATGGAGAGAATGTGAGTTATGCGTATTTTATATTCCTCCTCTAATCTTGTAAAGTTTGTCAATATTTTTATTTTCGTCCGTAACATAAATTTTATCACATATTATTTTTATTATTTTTAGTAATGAATCTTATATTCTACAATTATAAAATATTCATTATCATTTAAAGACACCAAAATTGAGCATTTTAATTATTTTTAAATACTTATTTTAGGACACAAAAGAAAGTATCTTGAAGTTGAAGACAAATTATCTTAATCTTTTGCTATTTTAGAATGTTTCTCTTTATGTCCCTAATTTTAGTTGTGACAACAACAATAAGAGCACTTTATGAAGTGTTGGTGGTATAATTAGACATACAAATTAGCATCCTTAATAACATTAAAAATGTTCTTAGTAGTTCTATTCTGTGTAGTGCACTAACTAATTCTCACTTAACTAATTCTCACTAGTATAAATCTATAAAAAATAGGATTCACATTCCACTATCTTTTTCAACTCACTTTTCATTACATTCTTTAAACTCGTGTCAGATCAAAACATGACAAATTTATTAGAAAAAAAGGAGTAGTTTATAATAAAATGTGAGTAAAGATGAGTTATTAGAATGTGAGATCCATTATAAAAAATAGTAAAAATAAAATGAGACAACTAATAAGGGATATCCCTAAATAGAAAATCGTGACACATAATGTGGACCAACGGAGCAACATCCACCTTATCTTATTTATTTATGAATTCTATCCTTTTATTTTTTAATCACTACGCCCATATTAATTGTCCACTTTTGACATATTCATCCATTCCCATTGATTCTCCATTTCACTTTTTACTATAAACGGTAAATAGGTCTTATATTACACTAATTCATTTCACTCACATTTTATTATACAACTAATGTATAAAGTGAGATCCACATTTCACTAACTTTTTCAACCCACTTTCATTTATATTTCTCAAAATATGTGCCGAAATTAAATTGGACAATTATTGAGGGATGGAGAAAGGAGTATGTATTTATTATGAGTTCTCATTGGACATGTGGAGACATAGAACCTTGGCATTCCGATGTATTCTCAGTGATTGTTAAAAACAAGTTAGTGTTCCACTGTCGCCATTTATCTTCGCAAGACATAGTGCATTAATAAGATAATTTTAGAAAGAAAAATAAGAGGAATAGAGTTTTTTGTTATAAAAATATGATTAGTTGAATGAGCATTTTATAACTGAGAATAAAAGGTTTTGGAGGAACTAAAAAATGAAAGAAAAAAAAGCATAAGGTAGAGATTCATTGGCTAACAAATACTTCTTCTGTCCCATAATAAGAGTCGCATTTTGCCATTTCAGTTTGTCCCACAATAAAGTCACATTCTACTTTTATCATAAATGACAAGTTGGTCTCACATTCCACTAACTCACTTCACTCACATTCTATTATAAAACTTATATAAAAAGTGAACTCATATTCCACTAATTTTTTCAAATTATTATTCTTTACATTTCTTAAAACTCGTACACACACCAAATGTGACTCTTATTATGGGATGAACGAAGTACTATAATTAATTGAATAGAGTATGTAGGAGTACTTTTCATTAAAAATATATTTATTGAATTAAAATTAAATTAAAATTCACGTTGCCATTCGCTTAAAATTATGATGCTCTCCAAGCTTGCCCCCCTGCGTTGGATACTCCTATTGTTTAAAATTTCAATGAAATATAATATGATGTACAATTTCATCTTAATAATAATAATTTTTTAATAAAGATAATTTTCTTTTGCAGGGTTATATAAAGGCCATGAACTATCCGAGTCTTTTCAGCAACACTGAATTATGTATGCCAGCTTGAATGAATCGTTTTTAATATATGAAATGTTAATCTATTGTGTGTATCGTGGATTTGTATAATCAAATTATAACGCTCCATTCTGATCAAAAGTCTTATATTTAAAGAAATCTGAATCCAATTTCATGTGGTAGATCAACTTAACTTTCATATTTTTCATATCACTTAAACTTGCATTAAGGTATTCCTCATTGATATCGTTTGAAAACTGAGGTGTATACAAATGTTGTACACTGGTGGACTCTTTCGATTAAAATCCAAAAGAAAACCTTTAAAATTAAATGACGAGTACAACTAAACAAACAAACAACAAGCTAACTGATATATCATATATGCAAGTTAAGTATAGGAAATATCTCAATTTAAAAGAAGAAATACCCTTTAATCAATGCATACATATCGACATATTATCCTCAAATATAATTCAACTTTCCTTTTAATATGTATAAGCACTAGCAACGAACTTGATCTTTATGTAAAAACCCAAATGATAATACAATATTACAACATTGCATGTTATCACTTCTGCAGTATTAATGTCACACCCTAATCCCTTTAACGTATATATTATTAATAAATAAAATACGACTTAAAGTAATTGGACTTTAGTGAGAATCTCTCATAACTCGGTATGTATTATACATTTGTGTACATTGAAAATGATGAGGAGGAGAAGATTGCCACTGATCCGGATAATACGTGTTGTTTATAAAACTCACGTCAACCAAAACATAATTAATATCTTATTATAAAAATATTAGTGGTTTACATGACCCACAACTCAATGACTTTACCTTCAATTTCACCTCACAAAGTATCAAACATATATTCTAATCCACACTATAACCAGGAACAATAAATATAAGAAATAATTTCATATATTATGCATGTGTTCAGTTTATTATTCTGTGATAAATCAAGTCTGCTATCTGGTCGGAATTTCCAATATGTCAATACGATTCAACCCAAAGGTCCCACTGTGATTGACCCGAAGGTCCCAATATGATTAACCCAAAGGTCCCAATATGTCCACTATGAATTCAGATCCATGACGAGATTATGACAGATCCTCTTTAATCAAATGATTCAGATAATTCCAATACCATATGTAAAACATATCAATTCTATTAACTGCATATCCATATTATATTCTATCAAATAATTTTGATTAAATATATAAACATATCATATATTCATATCATATTCCAATAATTCATATATTCATTCCAATTTAACAAATAGCAATCAACCGCAGAGTACTTGTAATATTAAAAGTGTGATTTATACACACCTGATTACGATGAGATCATTTAGCTAGCTGAGCACTTTATTCTTTTAAAGCATTAACTATAAGTATACTATTTACAAAATTTTAGTAACTAAAACATTTCATAGACTTATGCAAAAAGCTATACAAATACGTACATATATTGTACGAGACGTAAATATATATACTTAGTGCATAAAAGAAATATTATTTTAATAAATTCTAATTATATATTAATCATTTTATTGTCACATATGTATATAATATATGCTTAGCTATATATTCGATTTATGTGTCGAATATGTATTAAAAAAATAAAATACATTGTTATGCAAAATTATGTAATTTATTAGGTTAGAGATGTTACAATTAATTCTAAAACAAAGAAGAAATTCATAAAAAGAATGCACGATCTTGTGCAAAAAAATCATCAAATTTAATCTGGGATTAAATATATTGTTTATAATAACATAATGCGATGCATACACAATTTGCCAAATGAACCTAATTAGATTTGGCACATTGCATGAAGCTCTCAGCTTAATGGAAAATACCCAAAACAGCAGCTCTACCGACCGCCGTATGCCCAATGTACTACTCCCTCGGTCCAAAAATATATACGCTTTGGATTCGACACGGGTTTTAATACAAAATTAGTAAGTAAGAGAGCGGTGGAGAGAAAAAGTAATTAAAGTATTATGAGTTGAGAATGAGTCTCACCTCATTAGAGAGAAGAGAGTTTCAAAAATTGAAATGTTCATACTCTTTGGGGACAAACGGAAAAGGAAATAGTGCATACTCTTCAGAGACGGGGGAGTAGTATTTTGGAATTTTGACCGTTTAGTGCGAGATGTGTAGAAGAAGAGCTTAATTAGGTTTAAAAGGGCTGAGAAAGTAGACATCGGGACGTTTCTTCCCAGCTAGAGGTCCCAACGACTCGTCGGATGCACACCCATCGGCTGGGATGACAATGACTTCCAGAGAGTTTCCAGTGACTCGATGGGTGCACAAAAGTTGTTGGAGACGTATGATGGTCCAAAGAGTTTTCTTTTTTTTTTTTGCTTTGCTTGAACTAGTTAGTAATTTAGTATCTTAGTTACCAAACCAAAACTTGAATCGTTTAAATAGTGAATGATTATAATTCAAGATGCTTAAATTAACTAATTAATCTCCGTGGATATGATACTTTTGCTTGCTATTATTATAATAGCCTCATACACTTATGGGATATTTCTTTGCTAAAATAAAGGCGAGTCACCAACTGAGTGGCTTGGATAGAACAAGCCACCCGACCGGGTCGAGCTTTTTACTTTATCATTTATGGGCCCACCATCCACTACTCAATTTCAACTACTTTTATTCCTTTCGTACATTACCAATTCTACATTAAAACTCGTGTCAATTCTAAATGGCCTATTTGTATGGGACGAATGGAGTATTAATTATACTTTTTCTACATTATTATCTCTCTTTCTTTACATTCTCTCAACTTTAACTAATTTTTAATCCCTCCGTCACAAAATATACACTATTTTTTTGATTTTGGGTCGTCCCCAAAAATTAGACAAAGTCTAAATAAGGAAAAGGAAAGTTTTGAACCACTAATAACGTGGACCCCACAATTCACTAACTTTACTTCCACTACCTTTTCCCTCTCCCCCTCTCTATCTCTTACTTTTTCTTATCTCTCTTTACAATTACAGATCTAGGAATTGAAACTCGTGGGGTCGAATATAAGATAAAATAATAAAATATACTCCACCCGTCCCTAAAAAATAGATATATTTTACCAATTTGGACCGTCCCCCAAAAATTAGACTAAGTCTGAACAAGGAAAATTTTTCAACAAATAATAATCATGTACATCGTTTATAATATGGACCTCACAATCCACAAACACTCATTCCTCTACATTTATGCTCCCTCTCTCTCTTACTTTTTCTCATCTCTCTCTTATTTTACCAATTGAACATTAAAACCCGCGTCATTTACAAGTTTGCCAATTTTTTGGGGACGAGGGGTGTAATTTTTAGGTTGTATTTAAATATGTTTTAAAATAATCACTTTAATGTTTATAAATAAGAGTCACATTTGTCATTTCGGTCCGTCCCACTAGAGATGCCCACGGTTTATGAACCGGCGGTTAAGGTTCGGAACCGCCGGTTCCGGTTTAAAAAATTGTCTAACCGGAACCGAACCGCGAGGGTGTTTCACGGTTCCAGTTCCAAAACCGACGATTAAGGTTTCGGATCAGAACCGTCGGTTTTCCGGCGATTTTTTACAGTTTTTCACGGTTCCAAACCGCCGGTTTCCGATGATTTTCACGGTTTCCACTATTCTTTACATTTCTAAACACTCGTGTCCATACCATAGTTGACTTCTATTGTAGGATGGAGGGAGAAATTCTACTGAGATAAAATGAAATTAAAAAATTATAAATATAATTATGTTTTGTTAATCAATAACTATTATAATTAAATAAGTGTACCCATCACAATTTATACTACTCCACCCATCTCATAATAGATGTCATACTTATCTTTTAGTTTGTCCCATAAAAGATGTCACATTTCTTTTTTTGGAAAAAATTCTCTCTCACATTGTTATAAATATACTATTTTCTCTTTCACACAACACACAAAATAACATCTCCTAAAATTCCACGACAATACCCAAGTGTGCCATCTAATTTTAATAGTAGGCCCAATATTTAGCTCATTTTAGAGCACTAGCAGTGGTGACCGATCACAAGGGCCGAGCGATCGGTCACCACATAGGCTCCCACCGGCTTCCATTGTGGAGTGGGAGCCAATAAACACCTCCAATCGCCTCCCGTCGAGGGCTGTTCCATCGCCTTAGCCGATGGGCGATCGGCTCTTCATGGGCCCAGCCATCGGCTCCCATTCCGGGGAGCGAAGGCTAATAACTTTTTATTTATTTATTTTTCACACACCACATCCTTCTCTATTACATTTATCTCAAACTAGAAATGTCTTTCAATTCCTCTTCCGATTTCGATTCCGACACCGGCGAGAACAATCCAGTCATTGCCCAGAAGTGGGGGTGCGTAGCGGAGATAACGGAACGACAACGGCAGGAACAGGTACAGGTGGCAGTCCCTAGGCCAGTCCAGCGTCGTAAGGTGATTTACCGTAACCATGTCGCGGCTCATGACAGGCTGTTCGCGGATTACTTTGCCGAGGCGCCACGCTATTCGGTGACAGTTTTCCGTCGACGTTTCAGAATGCGACAACCACTTTTCTTGTGCATTATAAACCCGCTTTCAACGCGTTATGAGTAGTTCCAGCTCCGCACTGAAGCAGCCAGCAAGATCGGACTGTCACCGCTGTAGAAATGCACGGTTGTCGTGCGACAACTGGCTTACGGAGGAAGTGCCGATATGTTCAACGAATATCTTAGCGTCGCCGAGACGACAGGAGGTGAATTTCTGCCATGGGGTGAGAAACCATTCGGAGATACCTATCTGTGGGCGAATATCTCAGTGTTGCCAATTCTTGCTTGATTTACATGGGAAGACACACAACTTCTCGGGGATGCTGCCAGCTTAGACTGTATGCAATGGTAGTGGAGAACTTTCCAACCGTGAGGAGAGGCTAGTTTACGACTTGGTTCAAAGGCACGCACCCCACCATCATACTCGAAGCCATTGCCGACCAGCGGCTATGGATTTGGCATGCTTATTTCGGTGTTGCTAGGTCGAACAACGACCTCAACGTCCTTCAGTCCTCGGCCCTCTTCAATCAGCAATGCAGGGGTTTGGACCCAACCATCGACTTCACTGCCAATGGAAATCTGTATAATATGGGGTACTACTTGGCTGATGGCATCTATCCGTCGTGGCCTGTTTTTTTGAAGACGCCCAACTGAGCCAAAGAGGACTTATTTTGCCCAACAGCAAGAGGCAGCTCAGAAGGATGTGGAGCGGGCTTTTGGTGTGCTCCAAGCTTGTTGGAAATTAGTAAAAGGCCCGTCGCATTTATTCTACCTTGGAGATTTAGTTGATATCATATATGCATAAGATGATTGTCGAATATGAAGGTGAAGGAATCACAGACGTTGTCAATGAAGACACTGCTCGACCAAGCCATAGTTTTGCAAGCGAGTCTCATTGTCAAGGTCTACCATACAACGATGATGAGCGTGTTCAGGCATTTGTTGACATGCGCCAGGCCGAAGCCCATCGTGCACTCCAACGTGATATGATTGAAGAACTGTGGTCACGTAGGCACTTATGTTTTATTTTATTGTAATTTTTTAAAAAATTTCTTCTCGTTGTATTATTTTTTCCAATATTGTAATACATCGAAGAATTAATTTATTTATGTACTTTAACTTAGTTAAATTATTTAGGAATTGATGTAAAAAATAAAATAAAATAGTGATGATGTGGAAATGAGATGAGCTCTGATATAGGCTTAGAGATGGGTGCGCATTGAAGAGGGATAGGCTCTGAGATTGACCTGCTGATGTGCCAGAAGAAAATGGAGATAGGCCCTGAGATGAGCTCCGGAGAAGGGTCAACACTGCTAATGCTCTTATCAACTAATTACTCGTCTTCTTCCCAATAGATCCGAAATTCTGACTATGCTCTCTCCATTTCTCTCAACAGCTCAAATATTCTTCCCACGCTATTCTCTATCTTTTACTTTTATTTCTTGAATTGCTCGTCGGACGACGATGCGGTCGGTCGACCCCACCTGGGCCCGTCATTGTCTCTCTACTTAACCAATTACACATCAAACCAGTGACATATACAACTTTGTCAACTTTTAGGGAATGGATGAAGTATCAAATTTCCAAAATAAGTGGAAAATGAAGTGTCTAGCTTATGGTGGAACGGAAAAGTTGCAATTTTACTAAAACTAGTGTCAATATACGTGTTATGCACGGGGCATAAGATTTCTAAATATGTGTAAATAAAGGTAAAAGAATATGAGTTAGTTAGATTAAAAAATTAGTAGGAAAAATAAATACAGAATAGAAAAACATGTGACAAGATCAGCCCAAAAAAGTAAGAACAGAATAAAAGGAACAAAATAAACATCTCACCAAAATATGGTCTACAAAACACCAATAGATCATAAGTTTTGGAAAACCTCTTTGTAAACAACATTTACAGTCGAATCACCCCTACAATCATCATCCTCATGTTTATAAAACAAAATCTTCAGACCTGGACGACTCGTAACTCTAGATATAGCAACATACAATTGTCCATGACTAAAGACTGGTTTTCATAAGAATAACCCAACATGAGCCAAAGATTGACCTTGACTTTTGTTAATAGTCATTGCATACGACACAACCAAAGGAAATTGTCGTCGTTGAAATTTGAATGGCAACCTTAGATCAGAGGGAATCAGAGACATTCGAGGAATCAAAACTTTATGCCCAACATTATGGCCAGCCAACACTTGTACCTCCAAAACATAATCACCTAATCGTGTAATTAGCAATCTTGTGTCTTTACATAATCCATTCGAGTGATCTACATTCCTTAGCAGCATAACAAGAGTACCAACTTTCAGCAACAATTCATGATTAGGTGTACCTGAACACTTCATGTTATTCAAAAACTCAACAGAATGTAACTCAGCTAAACCACCCGATGTCGAATCTGAGTTGGCAATACTATCAGAGCTCAAATAAAGACGACCTTCAGACTAATCCAAAGACATCATGAATTGGTTAACATCGTCAACAATCTCCAATGTAGGAGCAAGTATAGCACGATCATGCAAGCAATCACTCAACTCTCCATGATTCATATAACATGGATATAACTTCAAAACAATTATTTTCATAGGATCACCAGAATTAGACAATACAATGTTAGAAGGAAGACCAATAGTCACTTCACCATCATTTGGACCACCAAGAATGTCATCTCCAATTGAAGCAACCCAAGAAGAAAATTCCTTCAAACGTTCTGCTTCATCACAAGATGCGACACTCAACAATCTTATATTTTTTGTAAGCCTCAGAACCGTACAATTCTTCCAAAGGTAAGAAGAGTTAATAACAGCATTCACAACATCTTGCCTACTACCCTTAGGAACAACATACAAGATTTGTCTAAAGTCACCACCAAAAACAATAATTTTTTCACCAAATGGTTTGAGCATACTACCCTCATCACATACACGCATGATATCTCTAAAAGTCATGTCCACAACTTCAATTCAATGTTTATGAATCATCAGAGCTTCATCCCATATGATAAGCTTAGATCTAACAATAAGTTCAGCAAGCGCAATGCCAGGTTTTATGTTGCACATGGAATCTTCATCAACATTGATAGGAATCTTAAAGCGAGAATGGGTTGTTCTACCTCCAGGCAACAACAAAGAAGCTATGCCACTGGATGCCACATTTAAAACAATTTCACCCATCGAACGAATCCCGACTGACAAAGATATCCTAATGAAAGTTTTACCAATGCCTCCATAACCATAGACAAAAAACATTCCTCCACCATATGAGTAAACAGATGACATAATAGTATCATGAACATGAAGTTGTTCATCGGTAAACTTGGAAAGAAAGTCCAAATGTTCACTTCCCAAAGCTTCACGATCATAACACAACTCATCGCTAATCAATCTATTTTCAAATGTTTCAAAAAACTCAGATTTTGGATAAGGCATACCCTGGAAATCACACAAACTTTTCCCAACATTTAACAACTTCTCAATCTCCGCTAAAGCAAATTTTTGGACATCCTCATCAGTCAACATCAAGCCTACAACAAAATATAATTTTTTTTACTAAATAAAAATATTTAAAACCAAAAAATTACAATAAGTATCAAAGTGAAAATAATAGTTACCTGGATGACTTCTCAATTTTCGTTGATTATACAAAACATCTTCAGATAAATACTTCCAACAACTTCGCCAAACAAAATCCGATCTTGAAATAGATTCTGATGTCAACAAACTAACCAAAAGCAATCTTATAGAATGCGCAAAAGACCAAAACGATGCCTCAACAATGCCATCAACATATTCCTTATCATCGTCCAACAACCCTAAAAGAAAACAGGCATCTCGGAAGGTATCATACTGAACACCATTCATACATCTAATGTCTTCATATGACGTAGCTCATTTAACAATATTCAACAAACATCTTAGGTAATAGCTATCACCAGAACCAGGAGCTACATAAAACAACCTCCCAATGGAGAAAAGTTGCTTTCTAGGTTGCCAATGATCGGTTTTCCAAACAAATTTGGTAAGAAATTCACCATGAGTGAGAGCACGACCTTCTGAATAAATCATGTTTGCATCCATCCAACCCCAAAACTTGCTCTGATGAATTCTATTTCGATTCAAAACATTATCCAAACTCTCTCTCTCTCATAAAAAATAACACTCTGCTCATTCGGAAGGTGAAAACTTAGTCTTTCAACAGAGGGATTCTTATACTGAATCTCAAACCCCAAAATTCTCCACGCAGCTTCACATGACGAAATGTATATACAATCATAAAATAAACTAATTTCATCCTGTATTTGATCATAAGCATCTGCACCGGATTGGAAAAAAAATGTAGTCACACGATCATGGCCTTTATTTATGTACTTAAACAAATACTTAATAGATCGCGACTGATTGCACCACTCGACATTTACGTTACCACCATCTTTCATAAGCAGTGCACGATTGTGTGGAAAAATGTATCTATTATCCATGGGTACCACATCCTTCACAATAACACGACCACTATCTCTACGTTTGTAAACAGGATAACCCTCATCGTCGAACGTCATGGCATGAACAAATTTTTTTGGAAAATATTTTGAACATCTTCCATTATGCATACAAGGAGAAGATTTTCGAACAACACCACATGGTCCATGCCCCATATACTCCTTAACATTCTCATAATAGCCAGGATCATTTACTGGATCAGGAATCTCAACAGAAATAATCTCATCAATACGTTGGGGCCGAGGTTGTTTATCCTCATTGCTTAAGAAAAGCAAAATGTGAGAATGAGACAATCCACGCTTCTGAAACTCAACAGTATACACAACTGCAAAAAGTTTAAACAAAACATTTATCAAAATTTTTTTAATAAACTTAAAAAATCATACAAAAAAAATATCAATGAATGTTATCGAACCTGCTTCACAGCTCTAAAGATATTTTTGGTTTTAATATCTCTTATAAAACCATCCAACTTAACTTTAAAAATCCTACATACAATATCAGGACGATCATCTGATTTTAGACCCTTAATAGAAAGAAATCTAACAATCTCTGGCCACTTTGGATTACACGTAAAGGTAATAAACAGAGATGGATAGCCAATCCATCTGCAAATAGCCATGGCAACTTGGTAATTTTGGATCATATATCTTGCACCACAGCAAAACTGGAAGGCAAAATGATTCATTTACCATGAATAGAACCATTTGTATCACCTCGCAGAACAACCTCCACCAGACCACTATACATCTCAGCACGCAACTTTTTCTGTTGGGTTCTCACAAATAATAGACAACCAGTCTCAACCATAGTATAAGCATCAACAACAAATTGTTGGAATAACCGCCGCGAATACAAAATGACAGAACACTCATTGAACCTATCATGCAATCGGTATGAAAAAAACTCTTTTGGACTAACTCTCTTTCTATTGCCTGAAGAAGTGCCAGATCCTGATAAACAAATCTTTTCACTATATTGATCCTCGTCGTAAGCGAAAAGCAAAGGATACTGTAATGCAAGATAAGAAGGATGCAGTTCATTAATACGTTGCAATCGACCATATCTTTTGTCAACAATAATATCTCGATCACCCAAGGCTTCATCAAAATCACCAACCACAAGAACATCAATCTCAGAAACAGTAGGTAAGTTATAAGTCCTTCCATCCCTACCTCTCTTGCCAAGCAACCTTAAACTAACATTGGGGTGGTTTTCTTGATTAATTTTCTCCTTGACCATTCGGAACGTTTTGACTAAAACATTTTCTTCATCCAATATTTTTTGTAGATCAAACACTATTTCTGAATGAAGATTATTAACATCATTCTTTCCCCTGTAAAATTATATTAAATTATTAACAAACGTGGAAAAATTAAAACACACTAACACATTCATTTTTTTAAATAAAAAATTAAACATATACCTAACAACTTGTATTCTATTGTTGATCTCATTTTCGGTATCATAAATGTACAGTTGGGCAAGCTTCGGAGGGCAATCATCTTCTGGCAATAAACTACCCATTAAGTGATGATTTTTCCCATGCAAACGAAATACAGGTGGAGAATTACCAGTATTCACGCTATTATCAACTTTACCTCCGAATGACGTAAGTCCAAACATCGAATTATATGATTGAATATTTTTCAAATAGTGAGCACTTTTCGAGTCATTGGAGAACATTAAAAGAGAAAATACTTGAGGTGGAGGTAACATATTAGGAATCTTGATATTCCCATTCATACAACAACCTGAATATCTAGGATTATTCACATTATTTGGTTTGCCAATACGTTCCTCCAACCAAAAGAACGCACCACAATGTGAACAAATATATACAGCATCGCCAATATCCCAATATTTTACAAAATAATAAACCTTATTTTAATAAAACAGAAAGAACTTAAAAATTACAATTCAAAAGAAATTACAATTCATTTTCATAAATAAAACCAATAACGATAAATATAATTAAATTTTCAAAACTTAAAAATTTTATACCTCCAACTTGATTTATGATGGGGTACGAACTAAACCCTAATGGCAAGCCCAATAACAGTGACGGCCCATCAGCCCAGAGCCCAAGAAAGAGTATCTGTTCGGCACCAAAGAGTTCGGCACGACCAAAGAGTTCGGACTCAGCCTACAGCTCGGTAAAAGCCGACCAGTCAAGCTCTCCTCTCACATCGGCAAGAGCTGATCGGTAAAGTCCAGCAGTTCGGTCTCAGCATTCGACCGAACTAGGAGTTAGTGGACTCAGGAAAGGCCTCCACGACCTCCACTATACCCACGATCTATTTAGTGGTACGAAGCAGTTATTGAGCAGTTATTGCTCACCCACGATCTTGTTAGTGGGGCTGCAAACCACGATCCTAGTTCAATGTATAAATAGAACTTAGATCAGATAGAAAAAGGTTAAGCTCTCTAGAGATAAAATATCATATAGCAAGTCTGTGTTGTAAGCTGTAATCCCAGATCAAGCAATACAATCTTGCCCTCCCTTCTTCCCGTGGACGTAGATTTACCTCAGTAAATCGAACCACGTAAATTCATTGCGTCGTAGTCTTTATTCTCTACCAGCATTTACTAACATCAAAAATTCGCGCAATCATCACTGGCGCCGTCTGTGGGAACCAGAGAACAAAATTTGTGATAAAGCGAATTTTTGATCCATTTTTTCCACCCAAAAAATGCATACCAGATCGCAAAGTACCCGTATTCCTGCCCGTGAGAACCAGGAGGAAGCCAATCCATCCCATAGGTCTGGAAAACAGCCTAGGGATAAATCCACCACCAGTTCTCATGGCGAAGGAACAAGCCGCTCCAAAAATCGTCCCACTGAGTCTTCCCAGCTGCCCGATTTGAATGAGGCTGTCAAGCAGTTTTTGGCGGCGAAGCAGGAGGAATTCTTAACCTTCCTGCAAAAAAGCCAAAAGCAGCCGGAGACGAAAACGACGGATTCTCCTTCTCCCTCCGCACAAGAAAGTCACTACCGCAGTAGTGTCGCATCTCCCAGGAGAAAGAATCCCCGTCCCCAACATGTTCCAGTTCCTCCTCGGTACCGGAATCACAGGAGAACTCAATCTCCTCCACACCGACGAGATATCGGATTCGCCGTGTACGGAGCACTGAAGACTCCGTTCTCGGACGACATCACCCGAACTCCCCTACCACAGAACTACCGAACTCCGTCGATGACTTACGACGGGCTCGTGGACCCTCACGATTTCTTGGGGCGCTATCAATATAACATGGCGAACCAGGGTCTCAACGAGGTCCACATGTGCAAGCTGTTTCCCGAGCTGCTCATCGGGAACGCGAGAAGGTGGTTCGATAGCCTCCCCCAGGGCAGCATCAGATCTTACCGAGATCTAATGGATGCCTTCCACAGGAGGTTCTTTCAGAAAGCGGAAGCCCGAATCACTTCGGCTCAGCTGCTTTCCATTCGTCAAGGTCGCGACGAAAAAATCAGCGACTTTATGACAAGATTCCACAAGGAATGCCTGCAAGTAGACGATCTCAACGATCTGCTTGTCATCTCGGCATTCCAAAATGGAATCCTGCCCGGAGCTCTCTACAGGAAACTCGTTGAGTGCGGTCCGCAGACAGCTCAGGAAATGTGGGACATTGCGGACCAGTACTCCCGGGCCGATGAGGCAGACCGTCGCAAACGGTCGTTAGACAGCTCATCGACCCGAGGAGACAGAAGGAAGCCCGATCATAGCGATCAGGGGCATCCTCGCCGGACTCCATTTGAAAGAATTCAAAGGGCTCCGGTGCAAGACAGATTGGGACCCCGTCTCAATCCCGAGAAGCCGCCCGCTCAGTTCGTACCGCTGAACAAGCCGAGAGCGGAAATTTTCGAACTGCACTCTGACCTATTCGAAAAGCCAAAGCGGATGACGAAATCAGCCGCGCGCCGACCACAGGATAGCTACTGCTCCTACCATCAAGACCACGGTCACGATACTGAGGAGTGCAGAAACTTGGCTGCAGGTATCGATGTTCTTGTGAAGGCAGGGATATTGAAAAAATACCAAAGCAAGCAGCCAAAGAAGAATAAGAAGCAGATTGGTGCGAACTGCGCTCCTCAGGATCCGAAAAGGCAGCCGGATCCCGAAGACGATGACGAGCCGCAATATGATGGAGTAATCCAGACTATTGACGCTCTCCCTGCCGGGAAGACCAAGTCGTCCCTAAAGTCAGAGCGCAGAGGCTCCAATCGAGAGGAGCCAACGCATAAAAGGCTGAAGCAGGACGAAGTGATTACGTTCTCGGATGCTGATCCCGTCCCGGCCATCTCTCCTCACCAAGACGCCATTGTCATCCAAGCCGGAGTGGCAAACAAACTGATCCACAGGGTGTTTGTGGATACAGGAGCGTCGGTTAGCATTCTTTTTAAAGAGTGCTTTGACAAACTAGAAGTGGACCCAGCTCGGCTCAGTCCGGCTCCGCTTCCCCTGAAGAGCTTCGCCCAGGAGGACACCCGCCCTGAAGGTATTATCAGCCTTCCGATCACGGTGGGGAAAGCGCCTACTAGCTCCAGTACGATGATTGAGTTTTTCGTGGTGAAAGCTCGGTCCCCGTACAACATCATCCTGGGAAGAGACTGGCTCAACACAGTTCGGGCCGTTTGCTCCACTTATCACCTCACCATCAAGATCCCTACTAAAGGAGGGATAGCGGTCATCCGAGGTGACCAAAAGAGAGCAAAGGAATGTCTGCAAATTGCGCTTAGAAGTGCCGAGCAGTCAGATCGGCACCACCAAGCATAGCAATCACAGCAGCCGGAGTCAGAGGCGATGACCGAAGTCATACCGGAGCCGAACTCGATGACAGTTCAGCTGTACGAAGACGATCCATCCAGAACGGTTAAAATCGGCTTCGCGGGAACGCCCCTACTTCGGGAAAAAACCATCCAGCTCCTCAAGGAGTATAAAGACGTCTTTGCATGGTCTCCGTTGGACATGACCGGAGTGCCCCCCGAGGTAATCACTCATCGGTTAAATATTGATCCTTCAGTCCGGCCGATAAAACAGAAGCAAAGACTCTTTGCGGCAGAACGAAGTCAAGTCATCCATGACGAAGTCCGTCAATTATTGAAGGCGGATGTGTTATTCGAAGTGAAGTATCCTTCGTGGGTGGCCAATCCTGTCATGATCAAGAAAAAGGAAGGAGGATGGCGGATGTGCATAGATTTCACCGATCTAAATAAGCACTGTCCCAAAGATTGCTATCCCCTTCCGAACATAGATAAAAAAGTAGAAGCTTTGATAGGCTTTGAAATTTTTTGTTTTCTTGATCTGTACAAAGGATACCATCAAGTTTTAATGGATGAGATTGACGCTTCAAAAACGGCCTTCATTACTGATTTCGGCATTTTCGCTTATAAAAAGATGCCATTCGGTTTAAAGAATGCCGGAGCCACTTATCAAAGGATGGTAGACAAGCTTTTTCGGCACCTGATTGGAAAGGAGGTCGAAGTGTATGTTGACGATATAGTCGTCAAAAGCAAAAGCACTTCGGAGTACGAGCACAACCTCAAGTCCACTCTCAACGTGCTCAAGAAAGCCAACCTCAAACTTAATCCCCAAAAGTGTACCTTTTTGGTAGATTCGGGAAAGTTTCTGGGTTGTTGGGTTTCAAAGGACGGACTCAAGGCAAACCCCTCAAAAGTTCAAGTTGTTCAAAACATGGCGATGCCGAAGTCCATACATGACGTGCAAAGGCTAACCGGATGTCTAGCCGCACTGAATCGATTCCTTTCTCAAGCAGCCGAAAAGCAACTGCCGTTCTTCACGGTGTTGAAAAAGGCACCAAAGTTCGAGTGGGGAGCCGAGCAGAAAAAGGCCTTTGACGGGCTCAAAAGTTATCTAGCCGAGCTTCCTATTCTCTCTGCTCCAACCGAAGCCGAAGTAATATTCTTATACTTAGCGGCATCGGATCAAACCATCAGCGCGGTGCTTGTACGAGAAGAAGGCCTAAAGCAGCTTCCCATCTACTTTACAAGCCGAGCATTAAGAGGTCCAGAAACCAGGTATCAACCTCTGGAAAAGATTGCTCTGGCATTAGTAAATGCAGCAAGGAGACTGCGGCCATACTTCTATGCTCACAAGGTATGCGTCTTAACTGATCTGCCACTTCGGCAAGTGTTGACCAAACCAGAAGCATCAGGCAGAATCGCCAAGTGGGCTATAGAGTTGGGAGAGCACACAATTGAATATCTACCTCGGAAAGCCATCAAGGGACAAGCCTTGGCAGATTTTCTTGCAGAAGCGAAGTTCGATCAAGCAATTCCTGTTATTGCCGAACAGACAATTCCTGTTATTGCCGAACAGAAGAATTCTGCCAGTGCCGAACTAGCACAGCCCTTGGAATCCGAAGTAGAACCGCCGGACTGCTGGAGCGGGTTCGTAGATGGAGCTTCGAACAAGATGGGAAGTGGAGCTGGTATTTTACTTGTCGCTCCCGACGGACACGAGGTAGCCTACTCACTTCGGTTCCTATTCCCCACTACTAATAATGAAGCCGAGTACGAAGCCCTCCTGGCCGGACTCCAGTTAGCGCAAAGTCTGCTCGTCAAATCTCTCAAAGTCCATTGTGATTCACAAGTCATAGTAAATCACATGTTGGGTACAAGTGAAGCCCGTGACGAGAGAATGAAGAAGTATTTGGACAAAGCGCAAAGCATCAGCCGAAGTTTCTCCTATTTTCGGATAATCCGCATTCCCAGAGCGGAAAATAGCCGAGCAGATACCTTAAGTAAGTTGGCCTCAGATCCGAGCTCAAAGGCGGAAGAATTAATGCACCGAAGCATTGATGAAGCCGAGGTACACTCAGTATCCAACTCGCCGAACTGGATGACGCCGATCTTGCAGTATCTGGATCAAGGACAATTGCCCGAGGATAAGAGAGAAGCTCGGAAGATCACGTGCCGAGCACTTCGGTACGAACTTCATGAAGGAGTCCTCTTTAGAAAGTCTTACCTCCAGCCGTTATTGCGGTGCGTAGGACCAGAAGAGACGGACTACATCCTCAGAGAAGTTCATGAAGGATCGTGCGGTAGCCACATCGGAGCCAGAGCTTTAGCTAAAAAAGTTCTGAGATGGGGATATTATTGGCCAACCATGGTACAAGAGGCAGTGCAGCTCGTCAAGAAGTGTACGAAGTGCCAAATTCATGCAAATGTCCCAAGGATGCCGCAGACCGATCTATACACTATGCAAAGCCCTTGGCCTTTCATGCAATGGGGCATAGACATAGTGGGACCACTTCCTCAAGCTCCTCGGCAAATGAAATTCCTTATCGTTGCCGTGGACTACTTCACGAAGTGGGTGGAGGCTGAACCATTAGCTACGATAACGAGCTCAAAGGCATTGGACTTCGTCTGGAAGAACATAGTGTGCCGATTTGGCATACCCCACATCCTCATCTCGGATAATGGGACTCAGTTCACCGACAAGACGTTCAAGAATTGGTGCCAAGAGCTGAACATTCAACAGCGGTTCACTTCGGTCTCCCATCCCCAAGCAAACGGATAAACGGAAGTAACGAACCGGATTCTGGTGAAAGGGTTAAAAGCTCGGTTAGAACAAGCCAAAGGACAATGGGTAGAAAATCTCCCTCAAGTCCTATGGTCCTACCGAACTACACCCAAAACCTCCAACGGTGAAACTCCGTATAGTCTGGTGTACGGCACTGAAGCCGTAATTCCGGTGGAGATCGGCGTACCCAGTCCCCGAACTCTAAATTTCTCCTCAGAAATGAATGACGACGGACTGAGAGCAGAACTAGATCTCGCCGAAGAAAGAAGAGAATTGGCGTGCATAAAAGCAGCCAAGTATAAGGAGCAAGTAGCCCGGTATTATAACCAAAGGGTGAAAAAGCTTCAATTTCAAGTGGGAGATCTCGTCTTGAGAAACAACGAAGTAAGCCGAGCAGAAAAGCTGGGCAAACTCGAACCCACATGGGAGGGTCCATATCGGGTGTCAGAAGTCCTCGGCAAAGGGTCTTATAAATTGACTCACATGTCAGGAGAACAAGTACCCCGAACATGGCACGTCTCCAACCTCAAGAAGTTCCACTTGTAAGAGACAAAAGTCCGGTCAGTCCGTCTCGTGTCTAGTTCGGTCATAGGGGTATATGTTTTTATTTGTTTGTTTCTTACTTGTACCTTTTACTTGTCGTTTTTTAAAAAAAAAAATGTTTAAAGTTTTTTTCCTTCATCTTTTTCATTTTTTCTCTATGTGTTTTGTCTCTATGTGCTTGTCGTCTCTTACAAATGGTACCAAGGTATATCGTTCTTTAAAGACTGATCCCCTTTTTAGATCGATTATTAAAGACTATTGTGGGTCCAAGCTTCTAAGGAGGATATAAGACCACAATTCAGCTTAACAAGCAGTCCGTCTGAAACGAACTGCAATAAGCCAACGATTGTGAGTCCAAGCTTCCAAGGAGGATACAAGACCGCAATTCAGCTTAACAAGCACTTCGTCTGAAACGAACTGCAATAAGCCAACGATTGTGAGTCCAAGCTTCTCAGGAAGATACAAGACCACAATTCAGCTTAAGAAATAAGCACTTCGTCTGAAACGAACTGCAATAAGGGAAAGTCCGATCCACGCGATAAACCTCGCCGAATTAGGACGACCAAGTTCGGTCAAAGAAGTTTACCTCATAAGACCGGGGACGACCATGTCTAGTCAAAGAGGTTTACTGCATAAGACCACTTCGGTTCACTGGGAAAGTCCGATCCACGCGATAAAACTCGCCGAATTAGGACAAGGGAAAGTTCGATCCCAGCGACAAAAATCGCCAAATTAGAACACAAACCAAGTCCGGTCAAAGATGTTTATTTCATCAGACCAAAGACGAGTCCGGTCAAAGATGTTTATTTCATCAGACCAAAGACGAGTCCGGTCAAAGATGTTTATTTCATCAGACCAAAGACGAGTCCGGTCAAAGATGTTTATTTCATCAGACCAAAGACGAGTCCGGTCAAAGATGTTTATTTCATCAGACCAAAGACGAGTCCGGTCAAAGATGTTTATTTCATCAGACCAAGGACCAAGTCCGGTCAAAGAAGTTTACTTCATAAGACCAAGGACCAAGTCCGGTCAAAGAAGTTTACTTCATAAGACCGAGGACAAGTACGATGAAATTTTTTCGCTAAGCTGTAAATACAGTGTTAGAAGCGAAAACAAAATTTCATTTTTCAAATCTTGTTCGGCATACAACTCCGCTACCCTACAAAATGGCGTTACGCTATTACAAAGGACTATTCTACTGTCCAGGGTTGCTGAAGTTAAGCCACCTATCTGCAAAATCCTCTGGAAGCCGAGTTCGGTTGTTCCGAGCAGATGAAGAATAAGCAGGTCGACGAGATGCTATCCTCGACCCAACACCTCTTCCGCGAGCCCCAGAAGCTCTAACCCCTCGGCGATGAAGAGTCTCTGCAATAAGCATCTGCTGATCTTGCTCGCTCATAGTCACAACTCCTCGGCGAATTTCAGTCCGTCCCTGTCTTGACGATTCCGGTTGCTCCTGAGCCCGTTCTCGTCTTGACGTTTCCGGCTGTTCCGGAGTTCGTTGTTGACTTGGAGTAGGATCTTGAACAAGGGAACCAGAGGCTTGATCTGGAGTGCGAGCATCTGTTGGCGGGAAATGCCTAAGGAATCTCTCGATTGAGGGACGCCGGGAAAGAATGATGTCGTACCGAGAAGCCCAGCGCCGTAATGATTTCACAACTTGTTGGCAAGCCGAGCTCTCCAGCGCATTGTTCCTCCGGAGTACATGATATTCCTCCCACAGTTCGTCAACTCGACTCTGAACATCTGATATGGTCACTCCCCCGCGCACACGGATGTAATCCTCGTACGCAGTCCTCTCAGCAATGGTCGTATTCAGCTCGGCCTCCAGATCCTTCTTATCGGACCCTAAGTCCTTATTATCGGCCTCCAGCTTCACTAAACGAGCCAGAAGCTCGTCATTCTTCGTCTGATCGGCTATAGCTCTTTTCTCAGCTTCGTCTAAAGCCGAAGAGTACAGCCGTTTCCAGTGAAGTATCTCCATCTCCTTGAGTACAAAGCAGCTATATTAGTTCGGCAGCTGTACCGAGCAGATAGTAAAATACAACAGGAATAAAGGCGAGTACGAAAAGCTATACGAAGACAAGTGTAGAGAATTTTTCATTCACAAGGAAAATTTTTTACACTAGGAGGGCTTCAAGGCCATTTTACAAGGAAGAAACTAGACTAAGAGAAGGGAGACGAAATCATACTCCGCCAGCTTCGTCTCCAGCTCCTCGGCCTGGTTCAGCTTCTTTCTCCTGAGCTACCTCAGCCTCGGCCTCGCATCCTGCCGGCCTCGCCTCCGCCTCCTGATCGGCTTCCTTCTCCGGATGCCCGGCCCGCTCGACTTCGGCCTCCCGCTCCAGCGGCTCGGCCTCACCCTCTCCGTTGTAAGTCGAAGCGGGTGAAACGGGTCCCACGGAGGCAAAGATAGCCTCCAGGTTCTCGTCCCGATCAGCTCGACAACTCCGGACTCGGTCTGCAGAAAGCAGGACCGAGGATGAAGCGAGCTCCTCAAGGAGCGGCAGATTCTGAAGCCGAGCTGCTATCTCTCGGCTGTACAGAGGCAGCACGACGTCGGCCCCCTGCTCGCCCTTATCGGTAATTAGCCTTACCAGACTACCGACAAAGGCCGAGAACTGGCTGCTCAAAAAGAGTTTCTCCGTGTAAACACGGAGAGCCTCCCCCTGGGCAGCCACGGCGGCAGCCTCCTTCTGAGCCTCCCGGTGCTTCGTCTGCTCTTGCAGGATGATGAGCTGGTTTTTGGCTGACCGGGCTTCATCCTGAGCCGAGATCCTAGCAGCTCGGGCCCTCTCAAATTTGGCCTCAGCCTGTTCGGCCAGACTACGAGCAAGATGCAACTCCTTCTGCATCTCCTCGTAGTCGTGGGATGCTTTGGAGAGCTCCACGGAGACGAGCTTGGCTCTCTGAAGATGAACAAGGAAAAAACTCAACACAATGGCCATCAAAAAATGTGGAAAAGAAGCCAAGTCAGAAAGCTTACCTCCACAAAATTCGTCGGCCATTGAAAAGGTTTGTTACGATCCGAGCTCGTAGCTTCCCTATTTTAGCTCGCCACTGCCGAACTCAGTGACTTCTTCGCGGTCTTCCTATCTTAGCTCGCCACTGCCGAACTCAGTGACTTCTTCGCGGTCTTCCTATCTTAGCTCGTCACTGCCGAACTCAGTGACTTCCTCGCGGTCTTCCTATCTTCGCTCGTCACTGCCGAACTCAGTGACTCTTCTCGGTCTCCCTCTCTTAGTTCGGCATTGCCGAACTCAGCGATAATACGCAAAGCAACTCTTGAATGAACAATCGAGGATCGTATTATTGAATCAACAAGAAGTTTACACGATAGAAACAATCAAACGAAGAGGAGGAACTAGATCCACGATCTAAGCTCCGATTTACAATTCAACACTATACTCAACATAACCGAAAGAAATAAGCAACTCCTCTACTTATACTGTTCATCTTAGCTCACTTAACTAACTAACATCCACGTGCTCGACTCTTATTGGCTGCAACACGTCATATCTCACGTGATGATTGCCAGCTGGCTTGAGTTAGTTACACAGCAACTAACTCCTACTTAACTCCCAACTTCCAACGACTTCCTTTATAGCTCGCTATCTTGTGTTGCATGCATTTTACGCATGAATGATCATGCATGCAACAATACCCCCGACTTAAGGTTCCTTGTCCTCAAGGAACCAAGGGAAACGCTCGGTGATCACGTCCGCGAATTCCCAAGAAGCATCGGCAGGGGATCTATCTTTCCAATGGATCAGCCATTTTGTAGCCGCTTGATTGTGTCGCTTCACCATTTTTCTATCCAGAATCGCTTGTGGTATAGCATCATTGATATGAGATGTAGATGGTAGATCTGAAATAGGCCCGAGAGGAGGTGCAGCGGGCTTCAGTAATGAAACATGAAAGACATCATGTATAGCAGCTGATGAGGGTAAATTCAGCTTATAAGCTACCTTCCCCATTCTATCCACGATCTGATATGGTCCAAAAAACTTAGCTTCGAACTTGTGGTGTTTGCCCCGAATAGATTTCTGCCTATAGTCTTGAAGCTTCAGCCAAACCCAATCACCAATCTGAAACTCTCTGTCAAAACGATGAAGATCAGCTTGTTTCTTCATTCTTGCTGCAGCTTTCTCAATATTTTTCTTTAATATGACAATCATCTCCTCTCTATCTCTCAAAGCAATGTCTATAGCTTCAATATCTGAATCCCCAGGTAGGTATGGGACATGTAAAGGAGGTGGAAATCCATATAATGCTTCAAAGGGAGTCATCCGAATACTCGAGTGATAAGTAGTGTTGTACCAATATTCGGCTAATCCCAGCCATTGAACCCAAGAGTGTGGTTTCTCTCCCATAGAGCATCTCAAATAACATTGTAAACATCTATTAACAACCTCAGATTGTCCATCGGTCTCAGGGTGATAGGCTGTAGAATATAGCAATTCCACACCCAATAAAGTCATAAACTCCTTCCAGAAAGCTCCCACAAACACAGCACCTCGATCACTCACAATTTTAGCAGGCATGCCATGTAATTTGAAAACAAAATCCATGAATATTTCTGCTACTTTCTTGGCTGTAAAAGGATGGGACAAAGCCATAAAATGAGCATACTTACTCAACCGATCTACCACCACAAATATAGTGTCTTTTCCATGCGAAGTAGGTAAAGCCTCTATGAAATCCATAGTGATATCAGTAAAAATTGCAGCAGGCATAGGCAGGGGTTGAAGTAATCCAGCCGGGGAAGTAGTGCTTGGTTTATATCTTTGGCAAGTCACACACATCCTCACAAATTCTTTAACATCCTTCATCATCTTAGGCCAATAACACAAGGCAGAGATCCTCTTGTAAGTTCCCAACACACCCGAATGGCCAGCTGTTGCAGACTCATGGAATATAGTTAGAATTTTGGCCTTCAAGAATACATCATTTCCAACTACAAGTCTGCCATTTCTCCTTAACTCACCATTTTTCCAGCTAAATTTAGGGTGAGAAGTAGTATCAGTCTGTTTTGCATTCAAAATTAATTGAATTTGTTGATCTGCTTTCCAAGATTCCTTAATCTGCTCAATTAATTCCAAGGGAATTATAAGAGAAGTTAGAGCAAATATCATAGATTCTGGCACCCTAGATAAGGCATCAGCCACTGCATTATCACATCCTTTCTTGTACCTTATCTCATAATCGAATTGCATAAGTTTTGTCATCCAAGCTTGTTGAGTTGGAGTTGTCAACTTCTGCTCAACCAAATATTTGAGGCTCTGATGATCAGTTAGGATTATAAACCTCCTACATTGCAGGTAGTAATACCATTTTTTTACTGCCATCAAGATAGCCAAGAGTTCTTTTTCATACACAGACAGGGCTTGATGTTTAGGAGTTAAGGCTTTGCTGATAAAAGCTATAGGATGTTTCTCCTGCATTAGTACAGCACCAATACCCACTCCAGATGCGTCTGTTTCAACTACAAACTCCTTGGAGAAATCGGGTAAAGCTAAAACTGGTGCAGATATCATAGCACTTTTTAATTTATCAAAAGCTTCTTGTGCTTCCTCAGGCCAACTAAATGCAGCACCTTTTGTCACCTCTATCAATGGTTTAGCAATGACTCCATAATTGTATACAAATCGCCTATAATATCCAGTTAAACCCAAGAAGCTTCTAACATGTTTAATCGTTTTTGGTCTTGGCCAATTCTTAACCGCTGCTATCTTGGCTTCATCAGTAGCAACACCATCAGCAGAAATGACATGTCCCAAGTATTCCACCCTTCTACACCCAAAACTACATTTAGACTTCTTAGCTAGAAGGCTGTGCTGCTTCATTAAGTTCATCACAGCCTTCAAGTGGAACTCATGGTCTTCCTTACTTTTGCTATAGATCAAGATGTCATCAAAGAAAACCAAAATAAATTTCCTCAAATGCTCTCTGAAGACAGAATTCATCAAGTTTTGAAAGGTGGCCGGAGCATTTGTTAATCCAAATGGCATCACTAAAAATTCATAGTGACCGGAGTGAGTTTTGAAGGCTGTTTTATGGATGTCCTCCAGCCTCATTCGAACTTGCCAATAGCCAGACCGTAGATCAATTTTAGAAAACCAAGTAGCCCCACCCAACTCATCCAAAAGCTCCTCAATAACCGGTATAGGATATTTATCCTTAACCGTGATAGCATTTAAAGCTCTATAATCCACACACATGCGCCATGATGAGTCCTTCTTCTTGACTAAAACAATAGGGCTAGCAAAGGAACTCTCACTATGCCTTATAACTCCAGATTTCAGCATTTCATCAATCATAGTTTCAATGATATCTTTCTGTTTGGAAGCATATTTATAGGGCCTTATGTTGACAGCATTAGACCCCTCTTTCAAAATGATTTTGTGATCTTGCTCCCTCGGTGGTGGTAATGAACTTGGCTCTGCAAATATGGCTTCATTCTCATCCAATATCAGTTTAAGTTCTGGCCATATTTCCTCTGTACTGATCTCATAACAGAAGGAAATTTCCTCTTCTATTGAAGGCATCAGCTGGCTGATCTTTCTTTCATTTTCATCTTTTTCTTGCAGGTTGCAGATATGTAAACAATGTAATTGATCAGATTTTGGTGACCATAGCTCTCCTTGCAACTTCACAACCGCACCAGATAATTTGAATTGCATAGTCAGCTTGTTGAAATCCCATGTAATCTCACCCAAGGTAGACAACCAAGCACCACCCAATATCAAATCATAAGTTTCTAAATGAATAAGATAGACCTCAGCTTGAAATGTTGCTCCCTGCATTTCCCACTCAAGGCTACTACATTTCTGATTGCATTGCAGTAGTTGTCCATTAGCAACCTCTACAGCCTTAGAGCTCACTGCAGTGAGTTCACACTTAATCTTTTTAGCTACTCTGGAACTCAAGAAGTTATGAGTACTCCCAGTATCAATTAAGATCTTTAAAGCCTTTTTCTGACAGATTCCCCTAATCCTCATCAGTTGAGGTCCATTCTTACCCCAAACAGCATGTAAAGACAGCTGGAGATCCGGTTCTTCACCAGCCCTTGTTTCATCTGCCAAATCTGCTTGTTCCTCACTTTCTGCTGTGTCTCCCAGCTCAATCAGTTGTATAACATAAAATTTCCTCTTAGAACATTGATGATTAGGAGTGAATTTTTTAGTGCACCAGAAACACTCCTTCCTAGCTCTTTTTTCATCCATTTCTTTGGGTGATAGATTAGTGCTAGCTCTAACACCACCCAAACGATTAGGCTCCTTACTACCTCCACTCCAATTGTTAGTATTCACCACAGGTTTAGTATTAGTGGTGACTGCCAGGGGCTTACTACTCGAGTAATAACTGCTATTAGAATACACATTACTCTGCATCACCTTAGGCTTAATTCCTAAAGCCTTCACAGTTAGTTCTTGCAATTTAGCTAATGAGTAAGCCTCAGCCAAGCTCTTAGGTTTAAACATTCTCACTGGCATTTGTAGTTCATCAATAAGTCCAGATAAGAAAAAACTAAGTGCTTGATCCTCTCTTATATTAGCTCTCGGATACAACTCATCAAAAGTATCCATGTATGATTGTAGCGTACCTTTTTGTTTGAGATTCCTCAGATCTGCAAGCGGATCCTCAAAAGCATGAGCTCCAAAGCGAGCTGCTACGCACGAGATGTAATATCTCCAATCAACATACGCCTCATTTCCATGTAGAGTCAAAAATCCTCTATGCCATTGGAGAGCTTTTCCTTCCATATGAATTGCTGCTACCTTTACTTTCTCCGCCTCTGGTACCCTTGCTACTTGAAAAAAATATTCAGCTCTCATCATCCAACCTTCAAATCCTTCACCATCAAATTTAGGAAACTCATATCGAGTAGATCTTCCCCAATCTGATTTTCCTTCGCTACTTCCTTCACCATTATCCATTGCTGCGTTGTTTTTCTGATTCTGCAAATTAATCGTAGCGATTGCTTGCCTCAATTCCAAAATTTGGATTTCCTGCTCATGAATGACTTGATCACGCTCACTTAACTTCTGATCCATCAATTCCGCCATTTTCTTCTCCATTTCAGCGCCTCGCGTCACCGTTCCAGTTTCCGGAGATCGACTGCTCTGATACCACTTGTTACGATCCGAGCTCGTAGCTTCCCTATTTTAGCTCGCCACTGCCGAACTCAGTGACTTCTTCGCGGTCTTCCTATCTTAGCTCGCCACTGCCGAACTCAGTGACTTCTTCGCGGTCTTCCTATCTTAGCTCGTCACTGCCGAACTCAGTGACTTCCTCGCGGTCTTCCTATCTTCGCTCGTCACTGCCGAACTCAGTGACTCTTCTCGGTCTCCCTCTCTTAGTTCGGCATTGCCGAACTCAGCGATAATACGCAAAGCAACTCTTGAATGAACAATCGAGGATCGTATTATTGAATCAACAAGAAGTTTACACGATAGAAACAATCAAACGAAGAGGAGGAACTAGATCCACGATCTAAGCTCCGATTTACAATTCAACACTATACTCAACATAACCGAAAGAAATAAGCAACTCCTCTACTTATACTGTTCATCTTAGCTCACTTAACTAACTAACATCCACGTGCTCGACTCTTATTGGCTGCAACACGTCATATCTCACGTGATGATTGCCAGCTGGCTTGAGTTAGTTACACAGCAACTAACTCCTACTTAACTCCCAACTTCCAACGACTTCCTTTATAGCTCGCTATCTTGTGTTGCATGCATTTTACGCATGAATGATCATGCATGCAACAAGGTTCAGGGACGTGTTCCGGGATGTCTGCAACCACCTCGGAGATGACCAGGTCTTTCCCCGGCACTCTTGGGGACTCATGAAATTTCCCCTTCCCTTTAGCCGAACACTGCTCCGGCTCTTTCGGATCCGAAGAAGAGGTTTTTTGCCTCTTCGGATTCTTCTCGGCTTCAGACGCCGAGCGAGGGGCTCTCTGCCTCTCCGGCTCCACAAGCTCGGAGGACTTTCGGATAGCCTTTTTCAACATGTACACTGCCAAAAAGCAAGAAAGCCAGGTTAGTTTTCTTCGTTAAAGCAGTAGAGCATAAAGATAAAGAGAAATCCTCACCCTCGGCCTCTTCGTCCGAAGACGAGATGTCGAACACGACGTCGCCCTTGACGAGCTCAGACTCCGTGTATTGTTTCCTAACTATGGGAATCTTGTTGAGCTCGCCATCGAGCTCGTCCAACGGTTCAGGCCGAGGATGACGGATAACGGACTTCGGCCCTCTCCAGGGAAAACTAGGAGCCGCGGTCCTATCATAGTAGAAGAAGCGGTTTTGCCACTTCGGCCACTTCGTTTTACAAAAGGCCCTAAAGGGCTGTACAGGGATCAAGTAGAACCAAGACCCCTTCCTCTTAAATTGAAAGAATTTAAGGATCGCCTTCAAAGACAAATCCCTTCCTAACCTACGGAGTTCGGCAGCGAAGGCCGACAAGTGCCTCCAAGAGTTCGGAGTCACCTGGCCTAAAGGAAGCTGAAAAAAATCTAGTAAATCTATAAAGGCAGAAGGGAGGGGGAAACGAAGCCCGCATTCTAAGCAGGCCTCGTACACGGTGGCGTAACCCTCCGGCGGGGAGTCAGCCCTATGATCACCGTCAGGTACCACCGCCTTCCCCCCAGGAAAAAAGTATTTTTCGGGTAGGGATATCACAGTATCCTTACTCAAAATACTATGGAAATACTCTACGGTCTTCTCCCCGGACTCTTTCCGGCCAGAAGACCCCTTACCGCCTCTCCTACCGCTACCCGACTCCGAAGAAGAAGAAGAAGACATTTTTCTTACTTTTTGAAGGTGAAGAAAGTCTGAAGAAATTCTTGAAAGCGGAGAGAGAATTTTCGCAAAAAAGAGAGAGTGCAGAAGAAGCAGTCGCAAAAGTGCTTCAATGATGAAGAAAGGAGGTATTTATCAGATTCGGCGAAGATTTCAAAATCGTCGCACCGTTTCGAATCCCACCTTTTCAGGATTCAACGGCCGGATTTTACTGTCGCATTTAATGCAAGGCACGTCCCCTGACGTCAGCCTCCCCCTTACCGTTATCCAGAATGCCGAAGTGACTCACCTCGCCGAAGTGATTCACTTCGCTTTTCGGGGGGGGGTAGTGATGGGGTACGAACTAAACCCTAATGGCAAGCCCAATAACAGTGACGGCCCATCAGCCCAGAGCCCAAGAAAGAGTATCTGTTCGGCACCAAAGAGTTCGGCACGACCAAAGAGTTCGGACTCAGCCTACAGCTCGGTAAAAGCCGACCAGTCAAGCTCTCCTCTCACATCGGCAAGAGCTGATCGGTAAAGTCCAGCAGTTCGGTCTCAGCATTCGACCGAACTAGGAGTTAGTGGACTCAGGAAAGGCCTCCACGACCTCCACTATACCCACGATCTATTTAGTGGTACGAAGCAGTTATTGAGCAGTTATTGCTCACCCACGATCTTGTTAGTGGGGCTGCAAACCACGATCCTAGTTCAATGTATAAATAGAACTTAGATCAGATAGAAAAAGGTTAAGCTCTCTAGAGATAAAATATCATATAGCAAGTCTGTGTTGTAAGCTGTAATCCCAGATCAAGCAATACAATCTTGCCCTCCCTTCTTCCCGTGGACGTAGATTTACCTCAGTAAATCGAACCACGTAAATTCATTGCGTCGTAGTCTTTATTCTCTACCAGCATTTACTAACATCAAAAATTCGCGCAATCATCAATTTACAACAGACGAACAAATGATACTATCAGGTCCCGTAAGCAAAGCAGCTTGATCATTACCAATACCAATCGTAGCTATAGAACTTTGAACAGATTCGCCTACATTGGCTACACATAGTAAATGCAAAAACATGGTTAGCACAATCGAAATACTGTATCTACCATAATTAAATTTATAATGGACTAAATTAACATAATGTTAACAAAAATAAAGAAAATGACTAATTTCGACAAAAATAATAAGACAACTAAAACTATACAACATTTAGAAATCAATTTACACTAAATAAATCTGAAAAACTGGTACAAAAATATTATAACACGGAAAAAAAATTAAGCTTTTAAATACGGTAAGGATACAACCACAATGTTAACAATTAAATATAACATTGCCAATATCCCAATATTCTACAAAATAAAAAATCTACTTTTCATAAATCAAAATATATTAAAAATTATAATTCAAAGGAATTTACCATTCATCTTCATAAACAAAACCATTCACGATAAACATTATTAAATTTCAAAAATTAAAAATTTTATACCTCCAAATTTATTTAAAATAGACGAAGAAATGATACTATCAGGTCCCGTATGCAAAGCAGCTTGATCAATAACATTACCACTCGTAGCTAGGCATGCACAAACCAAACCGGACCGTCGGTTCATGAACCAGAACCGGCGGCAGCGGTTCAAGCGGGTCGGTTTAGGTTCAGAAATATCACGAACCGTAACCGGCAGTTCAAAACCGGCGGTACACCGGTTCGAACTGCTTGTTCAATAAAATTTTAAAAAAATTTATTATTTATAAAATCAATCAACTGTTATGTATAAAAATCAATTATCACAAATAAATAAATACAATAATTTCATAATAGCCCATATTTATTTGTTGGGCCTATGATTCTAAGAAACCATTCTTGGTTGTTTCTCTTTCATAGAGACATCCTTGAATATTTTGTGTATCACTTTCGATTTGGGACAAAATATGATGAATTATTTTCTCTTGTAAGTACATGTTTAGATCATTAATTCATCTTTTTCCAATGTAACGCCCGTACTTTTTAAAGTACTAATTTAATGAATATCACGAAATAATTAATAAAATTATTTCGAAATAATGATGCTTTTCGATGAATGTGCTTTGAAAAATCGTATGGTTTATGTGTTTAATGTGAAAAAGAATGTGTTTATGTTATTTTAATTATGAACGATGGGAGACACGTTTAAGGTCTCGTTGAAGGATCGATGATGAAATTGCTATTCTTTAGCAAGACGAAGGAATTTAATGGAAGGGAAAAAAATATGTTTTATGGATAACGACGCGCGTAAATCGAGAAATTGTCAAATGGATATTATATTTGGGACAACACCAAATATAAAATGATGCCGTTAAACGTACTTTAATTTTTGGTTATGAAGAACGAGATAACACAATTTAATTAAAGACTCGTGAATTTTAGTTAACGAAGGAAAATGCGAAAATATAAAAGTATGAATTTAATTTGGGCTTTTCAAATTAAATTAGAGTCCAAGTATTTATAAAATAACTTAGATCCTAGTTATTCTTTTGGATCCACTAAATAATAATAGTATTTCTAACTTGGGCTTTCAATGAAATAAGCCCAAACCAAATTAACTATTTTGGAGCCCAAGTTCCTTTCCAAAATATGGGAAAAACCCAACACCCTTTCCTCTTCCTTCTTTCTTTCTTCTTGGCCGAGACACACCAAAGGAGACTCTCCATGTCTCCAACTTCTTCACCTTCCATCTTCTACCATAACTCCACCATCCCAAGAGTCACCACCACCCCTTCATTACCCTCCCCACTAACACCTCTCATCATTCACACTCCAAGAAAAGAAAAGAAAAGAGAGAGAGAGAGAAGGGCCGAGAGAAGTCGACGGGAGAAGGAGTGGCTTTCACCATTTTTGTTCAACCACCATCAAAAATTCAAGCTCTTGAGGTATACCATTACTTCCATCCTCAAAGCATGAGTTTAATATTGCCTTGCATGATGCATATAGCCTTGTCTTTCTTCCATAACCACCTAAGTAGGAAGCAACGTAGAACCTTCCAAACGATCGCCGTATGTCACTAAAACTAAGAAAGAACGTAACTTTATAGTAATAACACGTGTTTCGGGAGGTTTCGGGGTGGTATCGGGCGTGTTCGGAGTGGCGTGGTGGCTGTCCGGCGGCTGGACTTCTCGGCGATGGCAAAAGGGTGGCTGTCCGGCGGCTGGGTTGCCTCCGCTCCAGGCGCGACGACCGACGGCGACCGGGGTGTGGCTGCGGCGGCAACTCGGCGTACGCAGTCGTGGAGGCCGTCGACTCCAGCAGCAACAGCAACGCGACGGCAGCAGCCTCGTTTCCGGCGATCCCAGCGAGTGGCCGACGAACCAGCAACAGCTCCGCGTGCTTCCGGCGACCCCATCAGTAGTTCGACGGCGGCGGCGAGCTGGAACGGCCGACGGGAGAGAGAGACTGCCTCCGGCAGTTTCTGTCGAAGAGAGGCAGAAGAGAGAGAGAGAGATAAGTTAGAGAGGGAGATGAAAGTTTGGGCCTCTTTGTTTTTTTTTAAGTTTGGGCCTTATAATTTTAATTGGAAGACTAATTAAATTGATGGGCTCACTTTAAATTGTTGGGGCTTCCTAATTAAATTTTTTTTTGGAGGAATAAGGTGGGCTAAGCTTAATCTTAGGGGCCGGAGATTTAAAATTTAATCGGGGAAGAATATTTAATTAATTCCCGGAAGTTTTTTTTTTAAGGAATAAATAATTTACCCAAGTATGAATTAATACTTTTTCCAGCGGTGAATAATTAAGAAAAATTTAAGTAAACGCTTAAATAATTTTTAGAAATTATTTTCGACGTTATGGAAAAAAAATACGAGGAGCCAACGAAGGAAAGAACGAGCGTAAGCGGCCGACCGGCGTCGCACGCGACGCCTTGGGCGGTCGCCGAATAACCGAAAATACACGGAAATCGAGAAAGAAGATTTAAAAGAATTTAATTAGAGTGCATGCATTCTAATTATCGTCGTTACCGAATTTTGATATGAATTTTATGTATTTTGCGAAAAGGTGGTTCGCACGCACGCTAAAAGTCGGAACGAGGATTTTTACGGAAAACCTAAGCTTTTGAGGTGGGCTTTATTCTTTAAATGTTTATTTCTGAAATGATATGTTTATGGTGTTATAAGGATGATTTTATAAGTATGTCATGCCGTGTTTATGTTTTGAAACTGCCTATCTGATTGTCTACTAGAATAATACTCTACTAGACTTTGATGGTTAACGAATTCGGGTCTAACTAGGGTCTACGCCCTACTTAGACTAGTGCACTGGTGGGGATCGTGAGCCGTCCCCTAGGTCGGCCGGTCCAGTGATCGGGATTGTGGCCACAGTCTCGTTTCACATGATGGTTCAGATATGGTATATGATGGAGGATGATGTTAGTCCGCGCGGACACTTTTAAAGGAATGATTTTTAGTGTTTCTCGGCCTTTTAAAGTAAAACCCGAGATTCACTCGATGATGGCTTGACATATCTTAACGATAAATGTATTTCGGGCATGAGTTCACTGGGTGCATCAAGTACTCAGCCCCTGCATATGTTTTCCCTATGTGTAGGTTGAGCGAGGTCGGGAGGCGGAGGATGTTGAGTGATGATTTCAAGAATTGGTCCGGTTATTATTATGTCTTCATACGTAGTAGTAACCACACTCTCAAATTGCTTCCGCTATTCAATGACTTAAGAAACTCTGTTATTTACGTTATTGTCGAACTCTGTTATCTTTCATTATGAGACTTGGTTTTTGAAACGTTGATTTATTTAAATGGAATTTCCTCTTTGATTGTTAAGTTGTATTGCCTTGAATTGTTTTTCCCCCTTCTTCCCCGCTTCTTAATTCCCCCACTAGTCACGATTTCCCGTGTTTCCTATCCTTAGGAAGTGCGGTCGTGACAGAATGGTATCAGAGCAATTTTTCCTTCCGCTCTGGACCGAGAGTCGCTTATTCAATCTAGTCTAGACTCGTTTCGCTAGACTAAAAGACTATCCGTTTAAAGCTCAACACTCCGTCTCACCGCGCTCAACACGAAAGAAGGCAAAAGTTTGAAACGAAGTATATTAGAAGTGATAGAACGAATGAGGCGCAGAAGGGCGCAATTTCCAAGGAATGATGAGGTGACGCGGCAAGGATAACCTTGTGAAACGCGATTGTGATAGATTGAAGGATAGACGAAGTTGCAAAAGTACCACGCTTATAAAATATGAAACATCTATCCTTAGATGATAAAAAAAAAAAAAGAAAAGAGAGAAAGGAATTTTTATGACTTTTCCTTATGGAAATTGACAGGTATATGCACGGTAGTACATATGACGTTCTTTACGCGTTTTATCTTTCTCTACCTTGCTTTGTTTCTTTTTCTGCGACTGGATGCTAAGGGGACTTACTTTTATGTAGATGGCGATCATGATCCACGCACCGCTAAGGGGAAGGTACGTCAAGAATGGATTGCGGGCGGTGGAGATGTATCGCGAGTTCGAGAGGGACGAGAGGACCCCTTTGATATCTTATGTCACCGATTACTTGACTTTATGGCGGGATGCTCATGGCTGTGGAGTGAAGCACTATGAGGGAATCAAGAGGTTGATTGATGGATTACCGGCACCTTGGAATAGGTGGGCCGACGAGGCTTCACAGTCATATGTCTGGCATAAGCTTTCCGACTACAGCATGCAAGGAGACATGCATGGCTTTGTGAAGGTTCTCTTGGGAGCACTGGTTGATGCTCGTGATGGACCGCCACCCTATGCTCCTCCTAGGAAGGAGGCGTCCTCATCAAGTCGCAGCCCCTACAGCGGGGGTCGGTACGAGAGTGAGACTCCACAACCAAACTTCCCCAAGAGGAGAAGGCTTGGGATGCGCACCTCCGCACCTCCCGCGACGGAAGTTCTTGTAGTCGATAAGCATATCGACGTAGCCACTTATGTTCGGGAGAATGATGAGGAAGAGGAGGAAGATCCTCTCGAAGATGAAGAGGGACCTCTTGAAGACGAGGAGGATCCCATGGAAGACGAGGAAGACCCCGAAGAAGAGCCCCTTGCGAGAGAGGTTGGGATTGACAGCGAGGAAGGGGCGAATTATGAGAGAGCTCCCGAGGAGTAGTGTTTCTTTTGATGTTTTTAGCTTTTGAATGTTTTGTTTTGACAAACTATGTAATAGTTTCTTTCGACGTTTGTTTTCCTTCCTTGTTTCAAAGACCTTGTGGAAACACGTACTTGTTGGTTTTGAGTTAATAAAGTTTCCGTTGTTATATCGTTGTGTTCGTTTTACCACGTTGTGTATGGAAAGTTGTGTTATCGCTTTGGAAAGGTTATGTGGAGTGGTGATGGTAAAGTTGGATGTTATACTAACGTATGTGTTGAACAGAATGCCTCCCCGACGTGCAGCCGTTCACCACGAGAATGAGGCAAGCAACGAGACCCAAAGCAGTGTGGGTCCTGAAGGACAATCACAACCACCACAACCACCTCCACCACCGCCACAGCCGGAACGGAACGTCGAGAAGGAGTTCCGAAAGGAACATCCTCCCACGTTCGATGGAATGGGAGATCCAACCAAAGCTGAGACCTGGATTCGGGCCATAGAACGCATCTTTAAGTTCTTAAGGTGCACCGACCAGGAGCGCCTATCGTGCGTGACCTATCAGCTCACCGGGTCCGCAGAGTTTTGGTGGGAGACGAAGCAACGGATAATGACGCAGGAACAGTTGGACGCCCTGACATGGGAAGACTTTAAGGAGGAATTGTATGACAAGTACATTCCAAGAAGCTACCGCAAGGCTAAGGAGGCCGAATTCTACAACTTGAAACAGGGACGGATGACTGTGACAGAATATGACCGTGCCCTATGTGACATGTCTCGATATGCACCCGAACAGGTGAACACTGATGAGAAGATGGCGGAAAAGTTCTGTGCCGGTCTGAGGCATGAAATCAGGATGGCTTTGGCATGCCGTGGCAGACTCTCGTATGCCGAGTCATTGTCTCGTGCATTGGACGTGGAGGAAGCGATGCCACGGGAAAGGACAGTCACACCCACTACACCAACACCGCCGACCCCACAACAGAATTTCCGGGACAAGAGAAAATAGGACGGGAACCGCACACCCTTTGACAACAAGAGGTTCCAGGGTACCCCAAACTCTTCCCAGGGAAAAGGAAAACAGGCTGCTCCATTCCAAAGTGGAGATTTCCGTCAGAGAGCACCTCCATGTGCCAAATGTCAGAAGAACCACATGGGAGAGTGCAGAGTCGGGACCAACATCTGCTATAAGTGTGGGGGAACGGGACACTTCGCCAAGGAGTGCCCGAGCAACAACAACACTGGAGGTGGGGGAACACCGAACGGACCTCGAGGGAATCCTACACCACCTCAGCAGCAGCAGCAGCGTCGCCAACCATATCCAACTCAAGCTAGGGCCTATGCCTTGGGACGAAGGCAAGCTAAAGCCCCACAGGGAGAGCCAAGACAAGATAATCTGGCAGGTATGGGAACACTACTTGACATGCCTGTTGCTGTTCTGTTTGATACGGGTGCGTCGCACTCTTTTATATCGCACTCCTGCGTGACTGCTTTAAGACTGCCTGTTGTTGAACTTGAACATAAGATGAACGTGAACTCACCGGTAGGAGGCCTTATAGAAATTTCACAGTCTTGCTTGAACATAGAACTCACAGTGGGAGAACTTAGTTTAACGGCTCACAACTTGCATGTTATGCCGATGGATAACGTCGACATAATTCTGGGGATGGACTGGCTAGCTGAAAACTATGCCACTATCCGATGCCAAGAGAGGCAAATCTCATTACAAACCCCGGGGAAGGAGCCCTCTACCTTCCACGAAATTTCAATGAATCAGCGAACTTGTGTGATATCGGCACTTCAAGCAACTACGATGCTTAGGAAGGGGCGTCATGCCTATCTCGTGTATTTACAAGGACAGGACAAGAAAGAGAAGACAGTTGAAGATGTGGCAGTGGTACGTGAGTTTCCCGACGTATTTCCCGATGCGTTGCCAGGCCCTCCGCCTGACCGACAGTTGGAGTTTACTATCGATCTGGAACCAGGAGCCGCACCAGTATCAAAAGCACCATATAGGATGGCACCGAAGGAGTTGGAAGAACTCAAAATCCAGCTACAAGAACTGCTGGACTTGGGTTTTATCCGACCGAGTGTGTCACCGTGGGGAGCACCAGTACTTTTTGTGAAAAAGAAAGATGGGACGCTGAGAATGTGCATAGACTATCGGGAATTGAACAAGTTGACTCTCAAAAACAAGTATCCTCTGCCGAGAATAGACGACCTGTTCGATCAACTCAGGGGAGCAGGAGTATTTTCGAAGATGGATTTAAGGTCGGGATACCACCAGTTGAGGGTACGAAGGGAAGACATACCTAAGACGGCATTCCGAACAAGGTATGGGCATTATGAGTTTGTAGTAATGCCGTTTGGACTGACAAATGCACCGGCAGTATTTATGGATTTAATGAATCGAGTATTCCATCCATACTTGGACAAGTTTGTTCTGGTATTCATAGATGATGTGCTGGTTTACTCGAAGGATGAAAAGGAACATGAGGAGCACCTAAGGATCACGTTGGAAACACTAAGAACGGAGAAGTTGTATGCCAAGTTCAGCAAATGTGATTTCTGGCTAAAGGAAGTAAATTTTTTGGGGCATATTATGACGGCCGAAGGGATTCGAGTTGACCCTGCAAAGGTGGAGGCCGTACAACAGTGGAAGGCGCCGAAGACCCCAAATGAGATTCGGAGTTTCCTTGGACTGGCAGGATACTATCGGAGATTCATTGAGGGATTTTCAAAAATCGCACGGCCAATGACTCAACAACTAAAGAAGGGGACAAGGTCAATTGGACACCGGAGTGTGAAACTAGCTTCCAATTGTTGAAGGAGAAGTTGACCACCGCACCTATCTTAGCCGTGCCGGAACCGGGAATAGACTATGTGGTTTATACTGATGCGTCGAAGGTTGGACTTGGGTGTGTTTTGATGCAGAATGGTAAAGTGATTGCCTATGCTTCGCGGCAGTTGAGGCCACACGAGTTGAACTACCCTACTCATGACTTAGAACTAGCGGCTGTTGTGCACGCATTGAAGATTTGGAGGCACCACCTCTATGGAGTTCAGTGTGAAATTTTTACCGACCACAAGAGTCTGAAATATTTCTTTGAGCAGAAAGACTTGAATATGAGACAACGCAGATGGCTGGAGCTAGTCAAGGATTATGACTGTGGCATTAACTATCATCCGGGCAAAGCAAACGTAGTTGCAGATGCTTTGAGCCGGAAAGCCCAACCGCAGTTGGCTACTTTTCTCACTCAGGAAGCGGAGTTGATTCGCGATTTTAGCAAGATGCGACTGGAGGTAGTGAGAGCTCCGGAGACTGTGAGGGGAAAGATTGCCACCTTGGTAATTGTATCTGATCTGCGGACAAGGATAATAGAAGGGCAACGAAATGATGAAAACTTGGAGAAAATCTGACTGAAGGTGAGGAAGGGCGATCAAGAGAAGTTTAGAGAAGAAGCTGATAATGCTCTCACCTACGAGGGGAGACTGTGTGTGCCTAGTGGCGATGGACTCCGAAATGAAATCTTGACCGAGGCACACGAGACTCCATACACCGCTCATCCTGGAAGGGATCATTCTGGTGGGATGGCATGAAAAGGGACATAGCTTCGTTTGTAGAAAGATGCTTGGCATGTCAACAAGTAAAAGCTTTACATCAACGACCCTATGGGAAGTTGCAACCGTTGGAGATTCCGGAGTGGAAATGGGAACACATCGCCATGGATTTTGTGACGGGACTACCAAAGACCCGACAAGGGAATACAGCCATTTGGGTAATCATAGATCGCCTCACCAAGAGTGCGCATTTTATACCCATCCCAATAACGCATGGATCCGACAAACTAGCCCGGATTTATGTGAAAGAGATCATTCGGCTACATGGAGTGCCAGTAACAATCACGTCAGACAGAGACACCAGGTTTACTTCAAGGTTTTGGATGAGTCTACAACGAGAACTGGGGACACGACTGAATTTCAGTACTGCTTTCCATCCACAAACCGATGGACAGTCCGAGAGAACGATTCAAACTCTCGAGGACATGTTGAGAGCCGTGGTCCTTGACAGAGGAGAGAATTGGGAAGTGGTACTACCGTTGATCGAGTTTGCTTACAACAACAATTTCCAAGCGACTATAAATATGGCCCCATATGAAGCATTGTATGGGAGGAAGTGTAGATCACCACTCTACTGGGATGAGGTTGGTGAAAGAAGAATACTCGGGCCAGATTCGGTCGAAGAAATGATAGAAATTGTGCGACAAATTCGACAAAGAATAAAAGAAGCACAAGACCGACAGAAGTCGTATGCCGATGTCCGGCGTACAGATTTACAGTTCAATACGGGAGATAAGGTGTTCTTGAAAGTATCTCCGTCGAAGGGAATAACGAGGTTCAGTGTAAAGGGGAAGTTGAAGCCACGATACGTAGGGCCTTATGAAATTCTTGAAAAGGTGGGACCCGTAGCGTATAGGTTGGCACTACCACCAAGTTTTGGGACTGTGCATAATGTTTTCCATGTGTCACAGTTACGAAAGTACGTGTTCGATCCTAAGCACGTGGTTCGTCAAGAGAAAATGATTTTGAATCCTGACTTGAGTTATGAGGAGAAACCCGACGCTATTCTGGACAGGAAAGTACAAGAGTTGAGGAATAAATCGATCGCGTCCGTGAAAGTACTATGGAAACACCATGGCCACGAGGAGGCTACTTGGGAACTCGAGGATAAAATGAAAGAGAAATACCCAGAGCTTTTCGTTAGAAATGAGTAAATTTCGGGACGAAATTTCTGTTAAGGTGGGTAGAATGTAACGCCCGTACTTTTTAAAGTACTAATTTAATGAATATCACGAAATAATTAATAAAATTATTTCGAAATAATGATGCTTTTCGATGAATGTGCTTTGGAAAATCGTATGGTTTATGTGTTTAATGTGAAAAAGAATGTGTTTATGTTATTTTAATTATGAACGATGGGAGACACGTTTAAGGTCTCGTTGAAGGATCGATGATGAAATTGCTATTCTTTAGCAAGACGAAGGAATTTAATGGAAGGGAAAAAAATATGTTTTATGGATAACGATGCGCGTAAATCGAGAAATTGTCAAATGGATATTATATTTGGGACAACACCAAATATAAAATGATGCCGTTAAACGTACTTTAATTTTTGGTTATGAAGAACGAGATAACACAATTTAATTAAAGACTCGTGAATTTTAGTTAACGAAGGAAAATGCGAAAATATAAAAGTATGAATTTAATTTGGGCTTTTCAAATTAAATTAGAGTCCAAGTATTTATAAAATAACTTAGATCCTAGTTATTCTTTTGGATCCACTAAATAATAATAGTATTTCTAACTTGGGCTTTCAATGAAATAAGCCCAAACCAAATTAACTATTTTGGAGCCCAAGTTCCTTTCCAAAATATGGGAAAAACCCAACACCCTTTCCTCTTCCTTCTTTCTTTCTTCTTGGCCGAGACACACCAAAGGAGACTCTCCATGTCTCCAACTTCTTCACCTTCCATCTTCTACCATAACTCCACCATCCCAAGAGTCACCACCACCCCTTCATTACCTCCCCACTAACACCTCTCATCATTCACACTCCAAGAAAAGAAAAGAAAAGAGAGAGAGAGAGAAGGGCCGAGAGAAGTCGACGGGAGAAGGAGTGGCTTTCACCATTTTTGTTCAACCACCATCAAAAATTCAAGCTCTTGAGGTATACCATTACTTCCATCCTCAAAGCATGAGTTTAATATTGCCTTGCATGATGCATATAGCCTTGTCTTTCTTCCATAACCACCTAAGTAGGAAGCAACGTAGAACCTTCCAAACGATCGCCGTATGTCACTAAAACTAAGAAAGAACGTAACTTTATAGTAATAACACGTGTTTCGGGAGGTTTCGGGGTGGTATCGGGCGTGTTCGGAGTGGCGTGGTGGCTGTCCGGCGGCTGGACTTCTCGGCGATGGCAAAAGGGTGGCTGTCCGGCGGCTGGGTTGCCTCCGCTCCAGGCGCGACGACCGACGGCGACCGGGGTGTGGCTGCGGCGGCAACTCGGCGTACGCAGTCGTGGAGGCCGTCGACTCCAGCAGCAACAGCAACGCGACGGCAGCAGCCTCGTTTCCGGCGATCCCAGCGAGTGGCCGACGAACCAGCAACAGCTCCGCGTGCTTCCGGCGACCCCATCAGTAGTTCGACGGCGGCGGCGAGCTGGAACGGCCGACGGGAGAGAGAGACTGCCTCCGGCAGTTTCTGTCGAAGAGAGGCAGAAGAGAGAGAGAGAGATAAGTTAGAGAGGGAGATGAAAGTTTGGGCCTCTTTGTTTTTTTTTAAGTTTGGGCCTTATAATTTTAATTGGAAGACTAATTAAATTGATGGGCTCACTTTAAATTGTTGGGGCTTCCTAATTAAATTTTTTTTTGGAGGAATAAGGTGGGCTAAGCTTAATCTTAGGGGCCGGAGATTTAAAATTTAATCGGGGAAGAATATTTAATTAATTCCCGGAAGTTTTTTTTTTAAGGAATAAATAATTTACCCAAGTATGAATTAATACTTTTTCCAGCGGTGAATAATTAAGAAAAATTTAAGTAAACGCTTAAATAATTTTTAGAAATTATTTTCGACGTTATGGAAAAAAAATACGAGGAGCCAACGAAGGAAAGAACGAGCGTAAGCGGCCGACCGGCGTCGCACGCGACGCCTTGGGCGGTCGCCGAATAACCGAAAATACACGGAAATCGAGAAAGAAGATTTAAAAGAATTTAATTAGAGTGCATGCATTCTAATTATCGTCGTTACCGAATTTTGATATGAATTTTATGTATTTTGCGAAAAGGTGGTTCGCACGCACGCTAAAAGTCGGAACGAGGATTTTTACGGAAAACCTAAGCTTTTGAGGTGGGCTTTATTCTTTAAATGTTTATTTCTGAAATGATATGTTTATGGTGTTATAAGGATGATTTTATAAGTATGTCATGCCGTGTTTATGTTTTGAAACTGCCTATCTGATTGTCTACTAGAATAATACTCTACTAGACTTTGATGGTTAACGAATTCGGGTCTAACTAGGGTCTACGCCCTACTTAGACTAGTGCACTGATGGGGATCGTGAGCCGTCCCCTAGGTCGGCCGGTCCAGTGATCGGGATTGTGGCCACAGTCTCGTTTCACATGATGGTTCAGATATGGTATATGATGGAGGATGATGTTAGTCCGCGCGGACACTTTTAAAGGAATGATTTTTAGTGTTTCTCGGCCTTTTAAAGTAAAACCCGAGATTCACTCGATGATGGCTTGACATATCTTAACGATAAATGTATTTCGGGCATGAGTTCACTGGGTGCATCAAGTACTCAGCCCCTGCATATGTTTTCCCTATGTGCAGGTTGAGCGAGGTCGGGAGGCGGAGGATGTTGAGTGATGATTTCAAGAATTGGTCCGGTTATTATTATGTCTTCATACGTAGTAGTAACCACACTCTCAAATTGCTTCCGCTATTCAATGACTTAAGAAACTCTGTTATTTACGTTATTGTCGAACTCTGTTATCTTTCATTATGAGACTTGGTTTTTGAAACGTTGATTTATTTAAATGGAATTTCCTCTTTGATTGTTAAGTTGTATTGCCTTGAATTGTTTTTCCCCCTTCTTCCCCGCTTCTTAATTCCCCCACTAGTCACGATTTCCCGTGCTTCCTATCCTTAGGAAGTGCGGTCGTGACACTACTTTAAAAAGGCAGATTGGAAATACTGATGTAGTAACAATAAATTTTACAAAAATGACTTCAAATTAGAGTTACATAAGGTGGTTTCTTACTGAATGTTTAAATTATGATCTTAGGAGATTCACAAATGCAAAATACAAATGTATATATATTGGTTTTTATAAGAATATAGGTTTCTTTGACTGATTTCATTGAATAAAATATACACAGATGTTTTGGACTTAAGCTGTGTTTCTACATGATTCTTAATGTTGTATGTGATTCAAATTATCTGAATCAACTGCCTGTTTGTCCAATTCAGAGACTTCACTATTAAACCACTTCATTCATTAACTTCTACATTGCTCCTAATAGGAAACAAAAGGAATAAAACAACAGATCAAGGGGGTAAGAAAAACATTCTAAGAAACCTATAAATATATGAAAATTAAGTTAGTAAACAGTTCAAACATTTGGAAAATAAGAAAAGACAAAATCCCAACAACTAAATTAAAATACCTCATCAACATCAGCTCCAAAAGGAATTTCAGATCCTTCAATAGACCAACCATTCATATTCTCATTCAGAAGAGTAGACAAATCAGGTGATTTCTGAGAAACCTAAAATAAAAATGAAATATCATCTTTTGCACTAAGAAATATAAAGATAAAATCTAAATTAAATAATATATATACGTCAGCAAGATCATTTCCAAAAAGAAGATCAGATAACTTAGGAATATATTGTCTAACTACTTCAGGTATAGTGCACACTTTGTTGACAGCAAATGGATAGCTCCTATAATACTGGCGGGCCTAACGATCGCGGCTTTTTCTCTTGGATTCAAGTTATATGGAAGAGATAACTGAACCGGATGGATCAGTTAGCAAATGTCGTTGCCACTTGATCAAGTTGATCTCGCTATCACACGCCACCAATGTAATTTATAAACTCCCAATTTTGCACTACTTTAACAGTAAAGCGGCAAGTTCGGGGTCGAACCCACAGAGAAGCTAGTGTATCAAGTGTGTGAGTAGTGAACAGGGGGTTGGCTGCTGCCACGCATTAACTTGGGAGTTTTTAACTACTGATTTTTACTCTAGACAAAATTTAAGTTACTAACTTGATCAAGGAAATTTTAACTACTGGGTCAAGTGAATTTCAGACTGGAATGAAAATTAACTACGTGAAACAGTAAACACCATGATGAAAACGAAAACAACTTGATTAAAACTAAAACTCAGAACAGTACAGCGTGAAATTTAAACTAAGCAAACACTTCGGAAATACGAAAGCAAGTAAAACCGGGGAGATCTTCGGCGGGAAACTTAAGAATACGCCGACAGATATCAAGTATTCTGCAGCGCTCCTTCGATCGCCCTTTCTAACTAAGTGTTACTTTATCTAAGCTATCTAGAGAACTGAACTAGACTAGAGAGCTAAACTAAACTAAACTAAAGACGGAAAGTAAAGGATCAGATCTGCTTTGCGTGGTGGCACATCCTCTATTTATAGGCTTGGCATGACTTCTAGCTGGATAACGATCTTGGCAGGGAATATTCGCTCATGCTGAGAGTGAGCGACTCATTGATTGCTACATGCTTTCCTTCTAGAATGACGACGCTTTTCTGTAACAGATTTGTGACTCAGCTCCGTCCTTGCGTCTCATATATCAGCACGTGTCCCCTTCTAGAACGTTGTCCTTGATAACAGAATGCTGCACACCATCCAGCTCATAGCCTCATGTGTCCTTCTTCTGGAAGCCAGTGATCCCCTCCTTGAAGCTTGATTACTCCCCTTGATCAACTCCCCTGCTTTCTGGCCTTTTTCGCCAATTGTACTTGCTTGATCAGTCTGGCCTTGTTGCCTTGGTCAAGTGGCATTTCTTCACATTTAACACTTTCTTTGCGCGATAAAACCGATCCAGTAGCGTACATTTTACCCCCAAACCGATGCATGAAATGAGCCTTATCAAACTGCTCACACTTAAAACATACTTGTCCCCAAGTATAAAGAAAAAAGAAAGGAAAAAGATAAGGCAAATTTCAGGCATGGTTTACTCATTAAAAGAAAACGAAAAAAGAAAACAAGACTCGAAATAAAAACACATATTCACATAGATGCATTAGATCAAATAAATTTCCAACAATCATACCAGAGGTCGAGGTCAATCCATTTGCCAGTAGCTTATGTTTCTTCCTTTTTGCTTTTACTTGATCAAGGTGTCAGTTCGTCAAAATTGCTCAATTTAAAAAAAACTGTTGGATTCACTCAGTCACTCATTTCTCACCAGAGGTGTTAGGACTGTTCACTCGGTATTGTCACAAATTTAATACCTCAAATTGGATTGCACAAGATAGTTCCTTAAGGTTCTTGTTTCTAGTGTAATGAGGCTTAAGGGTAGCGGTGTATCAAGGTAGGGTCCTAGGGGTTCTAAGTTTAAAAATATAAACTGTAAAAAGAAAAAAACACGTGAGTCAAGAAACCAAATATTTGAACTATTTATTTCGCCACTAGATATCTTACTTGGTCAAGCGGCGACTTCTAGCCTTGAACTTTTGGCTTATTTTTTTAACTTCCGACTTATCAGGTCACGTTCCAACTTTTCCTGCCCTCTATTTATCAAACATTTCTCGATAACAACAATTTTTTTTTGACTTGATATTTTACTTGATCAACCTGATTGACTAACTCGCTCACCCCGGCTACCCTTTTATTTTTACTTTTTGTCGTACTACCCCTTTCTTTGAAATGACTCATCTCTCTGACCCCTTTTCCTCACGTATTTATAAAATGTATATGGATGTGGGTCTCGGTTATCAAAGAAGGGGTAAAAGTGTATGGGCACAACTTGGTTAACTAAGGGGTGTCTTGCTTGACGAGGCGGGTTCGTGGAGCGAAAGAAGAAAAGGCTCAAATTGGTTAAGTCCTAATGCCTTTAGTCCTTACTACTTGTGAAATTTTCGTTTGTAACAATAGTAGAAAGTGTTCTACTTTGGCTTATAACTCACATATAGAGAGGCTTCATACTAAGTTTTTTTTTAAATTGAGCATTTCCATCATACTTGCGTCGTTCAAACTGATCAAGTTTTTGCAATCAAGTTTCTACATGTAAACATATTGATTCCTTTCACTAACTCTTCTCAAAGTAATCAAATCTTCCACTTATCCAATTTCATGCATATTGCCTATTTATTACTAACTGATATTTTGTGTTTTCAAAATTTCTAACATGTATGACTTTTATTTTCTGGAACTAACCCTCCCCCTCCCACTGCATATGAACTCGTCCTCGAGGGACTGGATGCAGTGGAAAAAGGGTTAGGCAACGGCATAACAAAAACCAAGGAAAACTTCTCACACTTAGACCAGACACTGGGCTAAGTGTGAGGCAGTGCCAACAATCAAACATGCCTATCAAAATAGAAAAACAACAAACAAAACACATTGGCAAAAACGGATAGCAACCTACACAAACTTCTCACACTTAGTCCATGCACATGACTAAGTGTGAGAACGGAAAAAAACAACAATTTACACAAATAAACAGAGTTAAGGGTGATACTACTGCCTTTGAGATGGTTGAATAGGGGATGTTGCAAGCCTTCCTTATTGCCTCCATTTCACAGGCCTTCCTTATTGCCTGCAGGGCTTTTGCGTTCATCGGAGATCCTTCTCCTTAGTATCTTTTCCTTTATCTCCTTCGCGTGGAGGGGCATGCTGGGCAGCGTCAATAAGCCCCATACCTTGACTGGTATGGTGGCCCTTCTTGGGAGGAGGAAGGATACTCTCTTCCCCCCTCCTCTTGCTTTCTTCCTCTGCTCTCACCCGGCTATCCTCCACAGCCTTGCTTGCTTCTACGGCTGCCCCGGTCCCTCGGGTCGCTTGTCTCTTCTCATCCACCTGCCGCCTCAAAACCTCAGCTTCCTTCAGTAGTTGATCTGTCGTCCGACGGCGTGTCCTTCCTGAGACAGAGTCATCTTCCATATTCGAAAAGAGGTTTCATTCTGCCTCCCTTCGTCGTAGTAGGAGATAATTAGGGAGAGGCAGAGAATCTTTCCTCTCAATATTTACCACTGGGGAGACTGAGTCCAGACGCCTTATGTAAGTCGGGTATATATATTGGAGTGGACCGATGAATCTAGAAAGTGATAATGGGGTTCTGATGGTCGGTGGGGAAAGGTTAGGGATATCTGGGTTGGGTGGTGACAAGGATCTCCGATTACGACTGTTGATACCGGCTTCTGAAGAAGAAGATGAAGTATTGAGTTGAGTGCTTTGCATTTTTTTCTGGTGATGATTTGTGGGTGATTCCTTAGAGGGGATTTGAGCTTAGAGAGAATTAGATGAGGATAGCACGAATGTTCTGAAGGCAGTTGATGAAAAGTAGGATCAGAGAGACCCCTTTTATACTGAAATCCCGACTGTTGAGATCCCTGCCTGTTGAGATCTCTGCAACCCTTCACTGATACGCTTCCTTCCTCTCTCCAGGACGTTCTTCCCAATGCAGCAGTGGCGCTTCCTGACACCTTTCAGTGGCTGCGCACGTCCTTGTTAGGATTGGTATACTGAAAAGCATATTTCGAGCATGTTGCACAGATAGAATTGCTTGTATACAATAAACTCTACAATCCACTTTTAACCCAAGGCGAGAAGAATTAATTTTATCGCATTGGTGTTTGCTTATGCATTTATAAGATGTTTCTCAAACATTTAAATGTATAAGAAGCAAATAAGTTTAATTTTTCTGCATAGTAGACTGGTCGTGAACGACGTTCACAGAAGGTGACGCAGTCGGTCCTTTGTAGAAGAGAAATAGAATTTCACAACCTAGATAGGCTTTGGCTACCTATCGTGAAAGATTGCAGTGTCAGTCCGCATATTTCCTTACCTTAGGAAATAAACGACACTGGTGTGGTATAGCACTGAAGGATCTAACAGTTTCGGTGATTGTTAGTTCTTAATCATTGTTGACATAACATTGAGCATACGATATTGATTATGCACTACTTTGATTTATCAAATGGTGTGGATTTTTCGCAATCCAAGAATCCTGATATCTTGGGTAGTGGTGATCTATGTCTAGAGGTGCTAGTATTGTTATTGCAATGAATCGTGTGCTGGGTGAGTCCAGTTTGATAATATCCTCAAGAGGTGTTCGAAAAAGGTTTTATTATTCAGAAAGCCGGCCGGTTGGAATTTATTCCAGAATAATAAATAAAGATTTTGAACTAGACAACTCTTGGAAAAAGATATTAATTAATTAAAGTCAAATAGCAGACTTAAATTAATTAATGGATCTTTATATTTTAAACACGGGAAATAATAAATTAAAGAGGTAAAGCCCGGATTACTCGTAATTTGGGATTGGACGGGCAGTCAATATTATTATACTATAGTGGATGATAATAATATTCTATTGGACTTGTATTAAATTGGGGCTCAATTTAATTAGTAAAAGTCCAACAGGTTTGGCCCTAGTCCAACCTCCATGGATCCCTAATCTTGTCCATAATAACTCTATATAAAAGGAGATTAGAAAGAAGATTAAGTGTGAATTAACACATTAATTTTCGTGCTCCCCTCTGGGAGTGGACGAAAAATCGGTTTTTGACAAAACTGATATTTTGTCTTCTTTCTAATCAAACCCTTTTCGATTCTGACAAGCTTTGCCCACCCAAAGGTCATTATCTGAGTTCGGGATACAGATTAGAAGGTTTGTGGTTGAGTACGAAGAACATCACGTAGAGAAGACGCAAGCAATCGACGATTCTTTGGAGAATCAGATCGGTAATTCTAAACCGTAGGAATTCATGTTTTAGGTTTTAATTCCTTTTACATGAATTATGTGCGTTCTTGGATGCAATTCTGTGTTTAACATGTAGTTAATTATTCCCATAATCGGTCAAATAGATCTGTATGTATGATTTATTTGTGAATGCATGACTTCCGCTGTGCATGGGGCTCTAAACCCCAGCAATTGGTATCAGAGCCAATTTTTTGCTCTGATTATGTGGATTAATTTCATGTTAGGTGAATTGCTTGAATGCATAAGCGTTGTTTATATGTTTTGTACGTGTAAACAAAGTTCGTATCTTTGATCGAAATTTTTTATTTCTCCGCCTTCACCTTCCACACGTATCGCCTAATTGCACGATTTGAAAGAATCAAATCTCGTTTTTTTTAAATATGTGATTTGTGGTCTGTCATCATTACTTGTACATGTATGAAATGATTACATATGATTACTTATTGTTATTGTAATAATTTTTTAATGCATATTGTTACGTGGAGTGAATTGTGGTGATATACGCAAGAATTTATTTTGAATTGCGTGAATGTAGTGATTCTATTAACTAATTTTTTGGTAAGCAATCATTACATGGTATTATGGTTTTGATTAACCATTGATCAATTCGTACGTGATTTTGTATCACGATGTCGGTGAATCGCTGCATTCGAATTGTTTGAGACATGGAACAACGGTATTATCCGCAAGGCTGCCGAATCATGACAGCAGCATCTCCGGTGGCTGATCTGTTCCTGGAGGGCAGGCTGCCCTAGCCTTTGGTCTGGGTTTTCTTTGCGGTGCGGTGCAGCAGAAACGATGTGGCTGCCAGCGGGGCTGTTGGGCTCGCAAAAGCGGCGATCGGGCAGCAGCGGGTGCGACGACGCAGCGACAACTGTGATATCCCTAACCCGAAACCTGCATCATTTTGCACAATTGCATATTTTTATTTTCATTTTAGGACTAATTGGTATATCGTTGTTAATAGTTAAATTAATAGTATATAGTCTATGTTTAAAAAGATATATAATGCAACGTAAATATAAAATATATATAAGATATATGTGACTAATGAAACCTATGAATAAATACACAATCATCTATTGTTTAAACTTATAAAAATATATATATATATATATATATATATATATATATATGCATTTATAATATATGTAAATATGCTATGTGAGGGTGTCTTATTATAAATAGAGATAATGCATGGAAGCATAGAAAGCTAATTATATACTTTGTGAATATGAAATATATTAAATAAATAAAGAAAATTCTTAGTAATGACACGTAGATGAAACGTGTCTCATATTTGCTTCATTTGATGTATTAGTGTATTTAAAAGAATGATTGGATATTAAATCATTCCTCCGTGAAGTCGGCTATAGTATTGAACAGAAGAAAAAAAAACAAAGGTTAAACTCCCTCATGAGAAAAATAGTGTTGATATTATTTTTGTTGAAGGTAATACTTCTCCTAATTCTTGTTTAGCCCATGTACATGCTTTGTCATTTAAGAATACTAGTACCTTGGAGGTTACTTGAATCCCAAATATATATATATGTATAGACTATTAAATTGTTTTTGATGATAATATATGTATTGGTATTCATTTGCTAAGTTCATAAAACAAGTATGCATAGAAGCAATTATAAATTAATTTTGTAGCATGTAAATAATTTTTATAAATTCATGAGATATGAAATATTTTCCATAAATGGATATAGGATATGTTAATATAGGTGTTTGCAATATATATATATATACATATATATATTTATATATTCAAGAGAGTAAGTTAACAAACTATACATATATACACGTATGTCATAGAATATGTATAATTAGATTTATGTACTATATAATTAGATCTATATGTAAATAGTATAATCAAATTATCTCTTAAGATCATACTGTAATATTTAACTACAGTTATATGCATTAATATAGGAGACTATTTACAATTTTAATTAAAGTAGATAACATCCAGATAGTTGTAATAATTTAAAATGTGCATGTATTATATAGGATCAAGGGCTATAGATCGAGAAAAGGGAACAAGTGCTCTACCAGATTATCTATCTTAATCAGGTGTGTATAAATCACACTTTTAATTTTACATGTTTTTTGTGCTTCTTTGCTATGCATTTATATAAAGTGAATAGTTGGATTATATGATGTGACTCTGATATGATTATGTGTTATTTGATATCAATGGTTGAATGTGATAGGAATACGTAATTGTTGCAATTGATAAGTTTGCACCAAGTTTGGAATTATTTGAATCATTGGATTAAAGTGGATCTGTGACAATCATGCCCTGTGTCTGATATCAATGGCAATGGACCTACGGGTCATATATATACAATGGCAATGGACCTACGGGTCATATATATGTATACAATAGCAATGGGACCTACGGGTCATATATACAATGGCAATGGACCTTCGAGTCATTTACAATGGAATCCCGGGCAGATACTAGGCTTGATTTGTCACAGAATAATAAACTGAACAAAGTGGCATGTGCATATGTATATGAATTTGGATTGAATATTTGCTGGTTATTGCTATATATTTTGGTTTAAGAATATGGCTGACTATTGGACTGTGGAATTAAAGGTAAGGTTTATATACACTGAGTTGTGGCACATATAAACCACTAATATTTTTCAGGAATAAGATATCAGTGAAGTTTTGGTTGACGTGGGTCATAGGAACTGCACGTGTTATCAGGTCGGCGGCTAACGCGTTTAGGCAACCTTCTCCTCCTCATCATTTTTGCATGTAGATAAATGTGTAGTATATAGAGTGGTGAGATGGTCCCACTACTGTTCATAATGTTTTAAATTGCGTACTTGAAAAATGTTGGTTTTGAAGTTATATGATATTTGTGTTTCATTTACTTGATAGATGGATTGACTATTTTGAATTTTTGAATTTATTAATTGTAAGTAACTACGTCACCAAGGGTTGGGTGTGACAACAACAACATCGGTATCCCGTAGTGCAGCGCCGGCGATGCGACGACGCAGCAGCAACATCAGCTGCTGTGGTTCGAGTGGGAGCCCTTCGTGGGCAGTTCCAGGCTCGAAAAAACAGTCGGCAAACGCCGGAGGCTGTTGTCACAGTGGTGTTCTGAGTGGGAGCCAAATGGTGGTTCCCGGGCTCGTGTGGTTGCGTTGAAATTTCCAAAGTTAGTTAAAGTTTCCTAAACCCTAGGAATAATTTTGGATATATTCAAGATATAATTAGAATAAGTTTTGAATTTATCAATTTAATTGGATTATCTAAAATTTAATTTTTTAATTAAAGTATGGATTAATGAGATATTTATCCTTATTTTATGGATTTAGATATAATTGAATTCTATCTAGATAAATCCTAGATTAATTTGGATAACAATAATTATTTTATTTTATCTTATGGATTTATATAGATTTAATTCTATGTGAATAAATTCTAGATAGACTAGATAAATAATTAATTATATTTGGATTTTATCCTCATTTTATGGATTTAGATATATTTAATTATATCTAGAGAAATCCTAGATGAATGTGGATGATAGTAATTAAATTTATTTACGTCATATGGATTTAGACAGATTTTTTCTATCTTGTTGAATCCTTGATTGACTAAGATAAATATTAATTAAGTTTATACATATCTTGTAGATATTGATAGATCTATATCTATCTAGAATATATCTTAGTAGATTTGTATAATTAAAATCCATATTTATCTTTATCTCGTGGATATTTATAGAATTAATTCTATTTAGAAAATATCCTAGTAGATTTAGATAATTAAATGTATCTCTATCTTATAGATATTGATAGATTTATATCTATCTAGAATATATCTTAGAAGATTTAGATAATTGTTAATCCAGTATTGTAATTATCTTTTGGATTTAAGATAGATTTAGTTCTATCTAGTTAAATCCTAGTTGAATAATTAATATTAATTCTAGTTTATCCTAATTTTATGGATATAAATAGATTTATTTCTATTTAGAAAATATCCAAGATAAATTTGGATAAAGATAATATACTATAATCCCAATCTAATTGGATTTTGATAAACTTAATTTTATCTATAATAAATCCTAATAGATATGATATATTCTAGTTTCTTATTCTAAATAATCTAAGATTCTTTAAATCTTGGAATGATTGGATTTTATCTTCGTTTCATGGATTTGGAGAAATTTTTTTTATCCTGAAATATCCTGGTAGGATTTAGATAATGATAATCCAAGGTCAGTTTTATCTTGAATTTTAGGATTTGATTTTATCCATGTAAAATCTAGAATAATCCTAAGAGGATTTAGATAGATTCAATTCTATCTAGATAAATCCTAAATTAGTTTGGATAGTCAATATCCAAATATATCGTATCAAATCCGAAATTCCTATTTTGGATAAGATAAGGAATTAATTATTTAATTAAATCTCCCTAGATTTATTAAATAATTTCAATAATTATCTAGTGAGATTAATTATCATATTATTAAATGGATTTATCTATTTATTTGGTGTTAATCTGTTCTAAGTGGAGTATCTGTCTTATCTACTTATGTGATGATTATGCAAAAACCATGTTAAAATGACTAAGCGATAATTACAACAGTGCGTTGTATATGGTCTCCATAAATTGGTCTATATATGAAGCAGTTTCTAATATTATCGCGACCCACCTTAGTGGGAGCAATAATCCTACGAAATAGCAAGTTCATAAGATTAGACTTCTTAATGGTAAATTGTTTAATCTGGAAGCATGTTTCTAATATTATTGCGACCCACCCTAGTGGGAGCCATAATCCTACGAAATTGCAAGTTCATATGTTTAAACATTTAAATGTATAAGAAGCAAATAAGTTTAATTCTTCTGCATAGTAGACTGGTCGTGAACGATGTTCACAGAAGGTGACGCAGTCGGTCCTTTGTAGAAGAGAAATAGAATTTCACAACCTAGATAGGCTTTGGCTACCTATCGTGAAAGGTTGCAGTGTGAGTCCGCATATTTCCTTACCTTAGGAAATAAACGACACTGGTGTGGTATAGCACTGAAGGATCTAACAGCTGAGATAATTCTTTCTTGCTATTTACTGAAAGACGAGGTTTCGGTGATTGTTAGTTCTTAATCATTGTTGACATAACATTGAGCATACGATATTGATTATGCACTACTTTGATTTATCAAATGGTGTGGATTTTTCGCAATCCAAGAATCCTGATATCTTGGGTAGTGGTGATCTATGTCTAGAGGTGCTAGTATTGTTATTGCAATGAATCGTGTGCTGGGTGAGTCCAGTTTGATAATATCCTCAAGATTGTTCGAAAAAGGTTCTATTATTCAGAAACCCGGCCGGTTGGAATTTATTCTAGAATAATAAATAAAGATTTTGAACTAGACAACTCTTGGTAAAAGATATTAATTAATTAAAGTCAAATAGCAGACTTAAATTAATTAATGGATATTTATATTTTAAACACGGGAAATAATAAATTAAAGATGTAAAGCCCGGATTACTCGTAATTTGGGATTGGACGGGCAGTCAATATTATTATACTATAGTGGATGATAATAATATTCTATTGGACTTGTATTAAATTGGGGCTCAATTTAATTAGTAAAAGTCCAACAGGTTTGGCCCAAGTCCAACCTCCATGGATCCCTAATCTGGCCCATAATAACTCTATATAAAAGGAGATTAGAAAGAAGATTAAGTGTGAATTAACACATTAATTTTCGTGCTCCCCTCTAGGAGTAGACGAAAAATCAGTTTTTGACAAAACTGATATTCTGTCTTCTTTCTAATCAAACCCTTTTCGATTCTGACAAGCTTTGCCCACCCAAAGGTCATTATCTGAGTTCGAGATACAGATTAGAAGGTTCGTGGTTGAGTACGAAGAACATCACGTGGAGAAGGCGCAAGCAATCGACGATTCTTTGGAGAATCAGATCGGTAATTCTAAACCGTAGGAATTCATGTTTTAGGTTTTAATTCCTTTTACATGAATTATGTGCGTTCTTGGATGCAATTCTGTGTTTAACATGTAGTTAATTAATCCCATAATCGGTCAAATAGATCTGTATGTATGATTTATTTGTGAATGCATGACTTCCGCTGTGCATGGGGCTCTAAACCCCAGCAGTGCTTTCATCATCTGGTCAAGTATTATACTACCAATTAAATTCGAATTGCACTGATCAAGTGGACAATTAATTCCAGATGAAACTCAAATAGTTCCACTTGATCAGCTTCCGTCCTTACTTCCGACTTTTAATTTCTAAGAATTAAAAACTAACACTCGAAAAACTATTTGCACTAACTACCAAGGATTTGACCCAGTTCCCCTAGGGTGTCACTTGATCAGTTTAATGGATTAAGAATTTATTGCTTGATCAATCAGACTACCCACGAGTACCCGATCACTCCTTTTACCTGCTCACTGGGTTGGATTAAGCAGGATCAGTGGAAATTCTTCCACTGTGCCTGCTTCGGTCTTGTCTGTAGGGCTCAACCCGATGACTATTTACCACGAAGGAAGACGAATTGGGGGGTCTCCTGGGAGTATGTTTGCCTCCTATGTGTGCACTGCCTTCATGGTACGAAGGTCCGCCCACTTTGAATTCCGCCGCCTAAGTATTAGTTTGAGTTGACACTGGAAGAGTAGCTATTTCTGCCCCACTATGAGCTCTTCCTTTCTCAAAGTGGGGTCGAGTCTGCGTTTTCGATCACGGTGGGGTGTCACTTCTTCTTCTATCCTAGCGGGAATCATGCACAGGTCTGGGTTAATCTCTGCTCTTTTCCACTTGACCACCTCTTCACCCAGTCTCAGTTCTTTCTTCAATTGTCCTCCATATCCTTGCGGATTTGGTTTGACTGGTTTTTGGTACGTCTGGTTGGACAGGCTCTTGAGGGTAATTGGCGATGTAGGTAAAGACAATAGTTGCCTTGTAGGCGAGGGATTTTCCTTCAGCATTCCTCTCAATGGGTCAGCCTGGTCAGGTGGTTTCTTGTCACGGCCGCCCTTACTATGGATAGCAAGGACGGGGAAATCGCGACCAAGGGGAGGGACTAAGAATTGAGGGACACAATAAAAGTTGACACTTAATGCAAAAATCTAATTAACTCCCAAAATAACATTTGTTTTAGTCTACAAAAACATTTTAGTTTAACGAAATAAGCAGCGGATTAAAGTCTCAAAGTATTTGACATAATAAAAACCGTACGAAGTAAAGTAAACTCTTGTGACATCAGTTTCAAAAGTAGCAGAGGAAATAAGTTATCAAAGAGAATCATAGGATGACGCCTATGTATGGGGACACAACGCATCCAAAGTTCCTAAGCCGACTCAACATCCATCGCAACATCCCGCTCAACCTGCACATAAAGAAAACATATGCAAGGCTGAGTATTTGATATACTCAGTGAACACGTGCCAAAATATTTGACAAAAGTTATGTCATCCATACCACAGTGAGCTAGAGTTTTACGATTATTTAAGAAAATATCACGAATATCACAAAACAGTTTCATAGTCTGGCCAGACAATCAATCTCCCCACTTTCTCAACAATCCAACAATCAAATCATCATTCCACAGTGCGACAAAAGTGTGGCCACGCTATTCGCCCACGAGACCGGCCGACTAGCAAGGACGGCTCCCGATCTCACCAGTGTACACAGCCTGATAGGGTTTGCGGCCCTACTCAGACCCGAATTCGTTTCACACATAGCCATATAGCCTAACGGAGTAAACTCAGACGAACTAGGCATCAGGCACACAATCTCAATCAAAACAATCCATGGCATGACATAACACTTTAAACCACCCTTATAGCTCCACAATCATACTTTGGAAAAATTAAAGAGTTTAGTTAAACAAAGCCCAACTCGCTTGCTTAGACAACGCAATACACAACTCAAAAGCAATCCTCGTTCCTTGTGCTCACGTACGCACTACAACCCTTGTCAACACCACAACACAATCAGCCTTCCATCAATATAATTTATCATGCATGTCATACGTTCCTTTCATCGTTTTCTTAAATTACCCATCTCAAACGTTCACCAACATAAGGAAACACACCATAGTATACCTCAACGTATAACACATAACCCCGCCATAAAATACGTTCCTTAATCACACATGCATCATGTAATTTATTCAAACATGACAACAAGTATTATTTTAACATGACAGAAATCTGGTATAACTGCGCAGTCGTTTTGTAAAAATCATTAAAAATCCATCCGACCTCCGTTGGAGCTGAACTTTTACCACAACACAGTAAACACATCAAAGATCATACAGTTATAATATCACATAAAAATAACATATTTAGGTCGGTCAAATCAAAAACGAAACTCACTAGACGAGAATATAAATTCTGACAGAACTGCGCAATTAACTTCAAAAATTCATTAAATATTCATCTTTCGTCAAAAGAGGCTAAAATTTATACACAACACAGAAAACATCTCAAATTTTACTCAGGTAAAAATTCGTGCCAAAATAAGATCGTTTGGTCGGTCTAACACATGTCGGAATCTACTGTCAGAATACCACAGTTTTCATACTTCACAAATTCGAATTAGGGTTTATCTATCATTCATCCAAACACATATATTCATGCTTACAACACATAATCATGCTTCAAAAAGATCTCACAACCATGTTCTCATATATTCACATATCATTCACCAACGAATCATCCACAACCTCACACATACATATACATAAACGCATATCCACATACTTTCTCATGTAAAACATCAATCCCAACCGATTAATTTTTAGATCTATGATTTCTACACTCACTATATGCATGAGGGAATCAAGAAACCTGGATTCAATGGAAAGGATGAGAAAGAGAATTTAAATATACCTTATTTGTTCAAAAACAATCGGTAGGAATGATAATTGATGCGATTCTTCGATGAATCTTGAATTTCCAACTCCAAATTGATGCAATAACAAAGGATTGGTGAATGATTTTTGGAGAGGATGAAGAGAGTGAGGGAGCCGTGTGAGGGAGAGAAAATGAGGGAGGGAGGCGTGTGATTTGGTGGCTAGGGTTAGGGTTTTAGTTATTTAAGGTTTAGGTTAAATTCCCACACTAAATTAGAATAATTAAATTGTGGGAAAATAAAATAGAGGTAAATTCCCACAATTGAAAAAATAAAGTAGGCATGTAATGGGAGAGGATTTTCGAAAATTGCTATTTATTTAGCAAGGAATTGATTTGGTATTAGTTGGAGAGAAATATATTCACAAATTACGCAACAAGATAATGAGTATTTCATAAACAAGGTAACAAGATAATTTAAAATCTCCAAGTATAGCACAAGAGAGGGGGGGTGCGTGTACTATGGAAGCATGGAAGGGAAAAATATTTAAATCCTCAATTAAATGGGAATATGATTTAAATTTGGTAATTTTTTTGTAGGAAAAGACTCCCACAAAATAGGTAACAAATAAATTTATTCCACAAGGAAAAAAAAAGAAGGCATATGGGGCGTGTGATAGGGAGAGAATTAAAAGGAAAATATTCACATCCCCAATGAATTTGGCATAGGAATTAATTTGGTATTTATTTGAATAGAAGAGATTCCACAAAATAGGAAACAAATATAAATTCCTCTACAACAAGGGATGGCCGAAAATTTGGGTTATATTCCCTCAAGGAAATAATTCAAATCTTAATTTAATTAGGGTGAGAAAATAAAATGTGACAAGATTTAATTGGATTTAAATTAAATGAAAGGAATCAACAAGGCACCAATTAGGGATTTTTCGAAATCTCTCAAGAATAGGCTTAGGGTTTGAATTCCATGTAGCACAAATTAGGGATAGTTTGATTTGGATTTAATTTGGATAAATATCCCAAACCAATTAATTAAATCCAAGAAAGAGAATATAATTTCCAATAATTGAAGGGGCCAAAAATTACCACTAAAATAGCTAGAACAATATGCATGATCTCATTTAATTATTTCCCCACTTTGGAAAACAAATATGACACTTCATTCCACATCACTCACGACAATTTATTTCACATAATCAACTCAATCACATAGGAACAAATAAATTCCACAAATGAAAATTTTCCACTCGACATCCATATTAAAACAAAAGTCGCAGAAATTTTTGGGATGCTACATTTCTCGACCCTTGCCGGTTGAGTGATCTCAGCTGGTCGTGGCAGCTTACAGAAATCCATAATTGCCCTTGCAATGGCTTGATCATTGCATCGAACCATTCAACTGCTTCCTTCTTAAGCTGTTCATCTTCATTGGAATCAGTGGGCGGTCTTTTGAAGAGCTCATTTCCTAGATACCCTTGCTCCCAAGGCCTAATAGTATCCACCGACTGTATGCTCTCACTGTCCTGTGGCTTTCTCACAGCTCTATCAATGTCGAATGTAAACTGTTCTCCATTAAAAACCAGATTCATCGTCCCATGGCGGACGTCTATGACTGTGCTGACTGTAGATAGGAAAGGCCTTCCCAAAAAGACTCTGGTAGACTCCTCCGCTCCTGGCTCTGTCATCCTCATGACGAAAAAGTTGGCGGGGTACTTGAATTTGTTGACCTTGACGATTTCATCTTCCAGAATTCCCTCTGGGTGAATGCAAGACCCGTCTGCTAGTTGTATCATCATATTGGTTTTGACGAGCTTAGCTTCTCCCAGTTTTTCATATATAGAATACAGCATGATATTGATGGAAGCCCCTAAGTCGCACATTCCGTGCTCCATTCGAACGTTTCTGATGGAAATTGGGAGTGTGAATACCCCGGGGTCAATCTTCTTCGGTGGAAGATCACTTGGTTGGATCACCACGGCTACACTTTCTGTTTCGACCATCCTCCCTTTCTCAGTGACTTGTTCAAGTGCACTAGACTCTCCTTCTTTTGCGACTTGATCAAAGGCGATGGACTCAGGGCCTTCTTCATGATTGGGCCCGTTTGTGGGTGCTAGAGAACTCGCGGATGGGTTTTGATAAACTTCTTCTGATTTTAGAGATACTGCATTGACACCTTCTCGCCCAGGTTGTGGTTGTACCGTAGCCGGAATTTTTCCTTCATTTCCCCTCAGCTCGCCCAGTGACATGGCGACCTGAGATAGCTGCCTTGTAAGCATATCTAGTGTAGCTCTCTGTTCTCTCTGGGCCTCTTGTATTTCTCGCATTGCATCATGGGGCTAATGTGGGATCATTACATCTCCTGGACCTTCATTTTGCTGTTTGTTATACCTCTGATTAAAACGACCTCCTCCATGGCCATGTTGATAGTAGCCGGAAGGTCCATACTGTTCTGGCTGGTTCTGGGAAAAATGATTCTGTTGGTTCCCTTGGAAATACTGATTTCCTCTTTGGTACGGTGGGACATAATTTACCAATTGATTATTTGGGTGTCTTCCCTGGCTGCTTGACTGAGGGCCTTGGTGTTGGTACCTCCAATTTCCGTCCTGTTGTTGGCTTGACCAGTTGGGTTGTCCTCCACTGGACCAGTTTCCTTGGGGTCCATTTGACCAACCTGCCTGACTTCCCTGCATTCTATTCCCTCCAGTGTTTGGTCTATTCTGGACCCGAGCAGGCCTGTTGGGCTGCCCTTCAGAAGGTTGCATCTGCTGTGTCGAGGGCTGTGGTGGTTGGCTTTGATTCTGGTCAGTCCATCGAAAGTTTGGGTGATCTCTCCATGGGGCGTCTCTTTGCTTTCCCTGGATCCAGATGCATTTGCGTTCCAGTGGCCAACGGCATTTACTTGGGGCAGCGGCTCTACCTCAGGGGGGAATTCGCAATAGTAGTAGTGACACTCTTCTGGCGGAGGCGGTGGCGGCGCATACTGCGTCTCTTTCGGTGCAGCTGGTGGAGGCGATCTGGCTTTCTCCACTGCCTCAAGCAGCTTCTTCTCCATCTGCTCAAATCGAGCCTCCAGCTTTTCGTCATTGCGTGTCTCGGCTGCGTGCATCGAACCCCTTCTGTACTTGCCACGGGACGTCTCGTATGGGCGTTTCGCCTCGATAAGCCTTTCCAGGATGTTTTTGGCTTGGCTGAATGGGGTCTTTGAGAAATCCCCTTGGGCTGCGAGGTTTAGATCATTTTTGCTATCGACTGTCAGTCTACCATAGAAGATCGAATATATCTCCTGCTCCCCCAGCTTTTGGTTGGGGCATGCTTGAAGCAGCCCTTGGAATCTATCCCAATACTGGCCGAGGGGCTCATCGTACTCCTGTCTGGCTTCTGTAATCTCCCGCTTGAGGGCACTCGTTCTGGACGTTGGAAAGAAGCGATCGAGGAATATCATTCGGAACTCGGCCCATGTATTGATGGACCTTCTGCCAGTCTCGACAGCAATACTCCAGCATCACCCTTCAAGACGAAGGGGGTGGCCTTCAGCCTATAGTCCTCAGACGTAGATCCAGCGGGTACAGGCTGGATATCACAGTATCGGCAAAACTCCTCCAGGAAGGCGTACGAACATTCTTTTGAAAGGCCGTAAAAATGGGACAAAACGGCCAGTACTCCTGACTTGATCGCGATAGTTCGCATCCCAGGAGTAACGGAGATGGCGTGTGTGGGCTCCTTCTCGTCATGAGCGTGCAGAGAGCCAATTCCTGAATCGTCGGCGACGATGGCCATCTTTGCTTCTGCTTGTTCAAGTGGTGGTGGTTTAGGTTGCGCGTTCTGCTCTCCTTCTTCTTCGCTGGTCAGTTGATCAGCAGCTACTGCTGCTGCTAGCGAGGCTCTATAATGAGTGTTAACTACGCCGGCTTCCTGGACTCTCCAACGCGCGTTAGTTTCTCTGTATAAAAAGGGATGATTCCAGTGTCCACCGCGTTGGCACCTTCTCATCAACAGAAGAAAAAAACAAATGAGAAAAGAAGGAAACAAAATTATATACACATGTGCGCTACACACAAACATAAAATAACACCATGCTTCCCCGGCAACGGCTCCATTTTGGCAGGCCTACGATCGCGGCTTTTTCTCTTGGATTCAAGTTATATGGAAGAGATAACTGAACCGGATGGATCAGTTAGCAAATGTCGTTTCCACTTGATCAAGTTGATCTCGCTATCGCACGCCACCAAGTTGATCTAATTGGATGTCGTTGCCACCTAATTTTGCACTACTTTAACAGTAAAGCGGCAAGTTCGGGGTCGATCCCACAGAGAAGCTAGTGTATCAAGTGTGTGAGTAGTGAACAGGGGGTTGGCTGCTGCCACGCTTTAACTTGAGAGTTTGTAAGTACGGTGGGTCGCGACTAATGGGGGAATTAAGAAGCGGGGAAGAAGGGGAAACAATCAAGGGGTTCGACATGTAGATCAAAAGGTGAAACTTTATTACCAACTTATAGTCTGAAATCACGAAGCAACATAGTTTGTATGAAAAAAATAGTTCAACAGATTAAGGAAACATAAGAGTTTTTAAACTTGGCATAGCGGAAGCATTTGAGAGTTTGCTACTACTATGTATGAAGACACAATAGCAACCAGAACACTTATTGAATATGATCTCTGTCCAATGCTCAACATCCTCTGCCGCCCGTCCCCGCTCAACCTGCACATAGGGAAAACTCATGCCCGAAATTTATTTTATCGATACAATAAATGTCAGGCCATCATTGAGTGAGACTCGGGTTTTACTTTAAAGAAAAAAAATACCGAGAAACAATAAAATCATTTCCGTAAATAAAATAGTGTCCGCGCAGACAATGTCATCATCATCCTCCATCGTATACCATATCTGAACCATCAGGTGAAACGAGAATGTGGCCACAAACTCGATCACTGGACCGGCCGACCCAAGGGACGGCTCGCGATCCCCGTCAGTGCACTAGCCTAAGTAGGGCTTTCCGGCTCAGTGCATCTGCCACTACATTTGCTTTGCCCGGATGATAGTTAATGCCGCAGTCATAATCCTTGACTAGCTCGAGCCATCTGCATTGCCTCATGTTCAAGTCTTTCTGCTCAAAGAAGTATTTTAGGCTCTTATGATCAGTAAAAATCTCACACCGAACTTCGTAGAGGTGGTGCCTCCTAATCTTCAAAGCATGCACAACGGCTGCTAATTCCAAATCATGAGTAGGGTAATTTAGCTCGTGTGGCCTCAATTGACGCGAAGCATAGGCAATCACCCTACCGTTCTGCATCAATACACATCTAAGTCCAACCTTAGACGCGTCAGTGTAAACCACATAGTCTATTCCCGGTTCTGGCACGGCGAGAATAGGTGCAGTGGTCAACTTCTCCTTCAACAACTGGAAACTAGCCTCACACTCCAGTGTCCAATTGACCTTAACCCTTTTCTTCAGTTGCTGGGTCATCGGCCTTGCAATTTTGGAAAATCCCTCGATGAATCTTCGGTAGTATCCTGCCAGACCCAGGAAACTCCGAATCTCATTTGGGGTCTTTGGCGTATTCCACTGTTGTACGGCCTCCACTTTTGCAGGGTCAACTCGAATCCCTTCGGCCGTCACAATATGTCCCAAAAAGTTCACTTCCTTAGCCAGAAATCACACTTACTAAACTTGGCGTACAACTTCTCAGTTCTCAGTGTCTCTAGAGTGATCCTTAGATGTTCCTCATGTTCTTTTTCATTTTTCGAGTAAACTAGCACATCATCTATGAACACCAAGACGAACTTGTCCAAGTATGGATGGAATACTCGATCCATTAAGTCCATGAATACCGCAGGTACATTTGTTAGTCCAAACGGCATTACTACAAACTCATAAGGCCCATATCTTGTTCGGAACGCCGTCTTGGGAATATCTTCTCTTCGTACCCTCAATTGGTGATATCCCGACCTCAAATCCATCTTCGAAAATACCCCTGCTCCCCTGAGTTGGTCAAACAGGTCATCTATTCTCGGCAGAGGATACTTGTTCTTGAGAGTCAATTTGTTCAATTCACGATAGTCTATGCACATTCTCAGCGTTTCATCTTTCTTCTTCACAAATAGCACAGGTGCTCCCCAAGGCGATACACTGGGTCTGATGAAACCCAAGTCCAACAGTTCTTGTAACTGAATTTGGAGTTCTTCCAACTCTTTAGGTGCCATCCTATAAGGTGCCTTTGATACTGGTGCGGCTCCTGGTTCTAGATCGATAGTAAACTCCAACTGTCTATCAGGCAGCAGTCCTGGCAAAGCGTCGGGAAAAACGTCTGGAAACTCACGTACTACAACCACATCTTCAACTTTTCTTTCTTTCTTGTCATGCCCTTGCAGGTAAACGAGATAGGCAGGATGCCCCTTTCTAATCATCGTAGTTGCTTGAAGTGCCGAGATTACCCAAGTCCGTTGATTCATTGGAATCCCGTGGAAGGTAGTGGGCTCCTTCCCCGGGGTTTGTAAGGAAATTTGCCTCTGTTGGCAGCGAAAAGTGGCATTGTTTTCGGCTAGCCAGTCCATTCCCGGAATAATATCAACTTTTTCCATTGGCATAACATGTAGGTTGTGAGCCACTAAGCTAAGTTCTCCCACGACAAATTCTATGTTCGAGCAAGATTGTGAAATGTCTATAAGGCCTCCTGTTGGTGAGTTCACATTCATCTTATGTTCAATTTCATCAATAGGAAGTTTTAAAGCATCTACGCAGGAGCGGGATATAAAGGAGTGCGATGCACCCGTAACAAACAGAACAGCAACAGGCATGTCAAGTAGTGTTCACATACCTGCCAGATTATCCTGTTTCGGATCTCCCTGTGCGGCTTTAGCTTGCTTGCGTCCCAAAGCATAAGCCCTAGCTTGAGTGGGATATGGTTGGTGATGTTGTTGCGGCTGCTGAGGTGGTGTAGGGTTCCCTCGAGGCCCATTTGGGGTTTCCCCTATTCCAGCATTGTTGTTGCTCGGGCACTCCTTGGCAAAGTGTCCAACTCCACCACATTTGTAGCATACATTAGTCCCCATTTTGCATTCACCCAAATGATTCTTTTGGCACTTGGTGCAGGGAGGTTCTCTCTGACGGTACTCTCCAACTTGGTATGGAGTAGTTTGTTTTCCCTTGCCCCGTACAGAGTTTGGGGTACCTTGGAACCTCTTATTGCCAAAGGATTCTCGGTTCCTATCCCACTTTCTCTTATAACCGAAATTTTGTTATGGTTTAGGTGGTGTTGGGGTAGTAGGCGTTGTTGTCTTTTCTCGTGGCATTGCTTCCTCCACATCCAACGCACGAGACAGTGACTCGGCATACGAGAGCCTTCCACGGCATGCCAAGGCCATTCTTATTTCGTGCCTCAGACCAGCACAAAATTTCTCCGCCATCTTCTCATCAGTGTTCACTTGCTCTGGTGCATATCGAGACATATCACATAGGGCACGGTCATATTCAGTTACTGTCATCCGCCCTTGCTTCAGATTGTAGAATTCGGCTTTCTTATCCTTACGGTAACTCCTCAGGATGTACTTATCATATAATTCCTCCTTGAAGTTTTCCCAAGTTAGGGCGCCTAGTTGTTCACGCGTCATCGTTCGCTGCTTGGTCTCCCACCAAAATTCTGCGGACCCAGTGAGCTGGTAGGTCACGCACGATAGGCGCTCCTGATTAGTGCACCTTAGGAATTTGAATATGCGCTCTATGGCACGAATCCATGTTTCCGCCTTGGCCGGATCTCCCGTTCCATCAAACACGGGAGGGCACTCTTTTCGAAATTCATTTTTGATGTTTCGTTCTAGCTGCGGTGGTGGTGGTGGTCCCTCGGGTCCCACACTACTTTGGGTTTCATTGCTGGCCTCATTTTCGTGATGAACTGTTACGCGTCTGGGAGGCATTCTGTTTAACACACGCGTTAGTACAATTGTCCGAAATTTACCCATCACCACACCACACCACAAAACCTCTTCAAAAAAAAATTTTACATGTTTTCCGTACACATCTCATGGTAAACACGAGCACAATGATAAAGCAACGATAATTTCATAACTTAAAACAAGTACATCTTTCAAGGTCTTTGTATCTAGTACAACAAAAAAAACTCAAAAGAAAACTACTACGTAGTTCGATAAAACAAAACATCCATAAAACTAGGAAAAGCAGAAAAACTCTACTTCTAGGGTGCTCTCTCGACATTCACCGCATCCTCATTTCCAACTTCAATCTTCCTTTCAATCCTCGTCTGGGTCATCCTCTTCTTCCATGGGAACTTCCTCATCTTCAAGAGGATCTTCCTCCTCCTCTTTCTCATCGTTCTCTCTCACATAGGTAGCTACGTCGATATGCTTATCGATAACAAGGACTTCTCTTAGGAAAGTTTGGCTACGGCGTCTCACTCTCGTATCGACCCCGGCTGTAGGGGCTTAGACGTGATGAGGATGCCTCCTTCTTAGGTGGAGCATAGGGCGGTGGTCCGTCACGAGCATCAACTAGGGCTTCCAAAAGAACTTTCACAAAACCATGCCTGTCTCCTTGTACACTATAGTCGGGGAGCCTATGCCAAAGGTATGGTCGTGAGGCATCGTCGGCCCACCTATTCCATGGCGCCGGTAAACCATCAATCAACCTCATTATGCCCTCGTAGTGTTTTACTCCACACCCATGGGCATCCCTCCAAAGTGCCAAGTAGTCAGAAACGTATGACATCAAAGGGGCCCTCTCGTCTCTCTCGTACCCCCGGTACAATTCCACAGCTCGCAGCCCATTCTTGACGTACCTGCCCCTTAGCAGTGCGTGAATCATAATCGCCATCTACATGAAAGTAAGTTTCCTTAGTAACGAATCGAAGAGAAGAAACAAAACAGGGTAGAGAAGGATAAATACGCGTAGAGAACGTCATACGTGCTACCGGGTGTATACCTGCCGGTTACCAAAGGAAAAGGGTCATAATGATTCTTTCTTTTAAAGTTATCATCTATGAATAGATGTTTCGTGTATTAGGAACGTAGTAACTTGCAATCTCATCAATCTTTCGAACTTGCACATGTCGCGCTTCACAAGGTTTGCCCTTGTCTCGTCATCTCATCATCCCTTGGGATTCGCTCTTTTCTATGCCCCATTCGTTCCATCGACACATATATTGCCTTAAAGGAAGTAGTCTGCGCGTATGACTAGCCTACATCTAAGGCCTTCGAAGTCTACATATCAATTATATCTCATTCATTGTCACATCCAGCATGCCTCATTTCAAAACATTTTACCTTCTCTCTTGTTGAGCGCGGCGAGACGGAATGTTGAGCTTTCAATGAGTACTCTTTTAGTCTAGCGAAATGAGTCTAGACTAGATTGAATAAAAGACTCTCGGTCCAGAGCGGAAGGAAAAATTGCTTTGATACCATTCTGTCACGACCGCACTTCCTAAGGATAGAAAGTATGGTGGGTCGCGACTAATGGGGGAATTAAAAAGCGGGGAAGAAGGGGAAACAATCAAGGGGTTTGACATGTAGATCAAAAAGTGAAACTTTATTACCAACTTATAGTCTGAAATCACGAAGCAACATAGTTTGTATGAAAAAAATAGTTCAACAGATTAAGGAAACATAAGAGTTTTAAAACTTGGCATAGCGGAAGCATTTGAGAGTTTGTTACTACTATGTATGAAGACACAATAGCAACCGGAACACTTATTGAATATGATATCTGTCCAATGCTCAACATCCTCTGCTGCCCGTCCCCGCTCAACCTGCACATAGGGAAAACACATGCAGGGGCTGAGTACTTGATGCACTCAGTGAACTCATGCCCGAAATTTATTTTATCGATACAATAAATGTCAAGCCATCATTGAGTGAGACTCGGATTTTACTTTAAAGAAAAAAAATAGCGAGAAACACTAAAATCATTTCCGTAAATAAAATAGTGTCCGCACAGACAATGTCATCATCATCCTCCATCGTATACCATATCTGAACCATCAGGTGAAACGAGAATGTGGCCACAAACTCGATCACTGGACCGGCCGACCCAAGGGACTGCTCGCGATCTCCATCAATGCACTAGCCTAAGTAAGGCTTGGACCCTAGTTAGACCCGAATTCGTTAACCATCAAAGTCTAGTAGAACATTATTCTGGTAGACAATCAGATAGGCAATTCAAAACATAAATTATGGCATGACATAATATTTAAACCACCCTAATCTCACCATAAACATATCATTTCCAAATAAAGAGTTAAGTAATAAAGCCCACCTCAAAAGCTTAGAATTTCCCTAAACAACTTCTCGATCCAACTTTAGCGGGCGTGCGAACCACCTTTTCGAAAAAATAAATAAGGTATACATCAATCTCAATAACAAAGACATTTAGAATGCATGCACTCTAATTAAAGTCTTTTATCTCGTTTTCTCGGTTTTCATGCATTTTCGATTATTCGGCGGCCGCCCAAGGCGTCGCGGGTGACGCCGGTCGGTCGCTTACACCAATACTTCCTCCGTTGGCTCCTCGTATTTTTTCCCACGTTGTCGGAATAAATTTCCAAAAGTTATTTAAGCGCATAATTAAATTATCGCAACTATTTCTCATTGCAATTATTTTCGCACTTGGGATAAAATTATTCACCTTTCGAAATATTCTGGGATTTAATTAATTTTTGCCACGATTAAATTAATTATTTGCCCAACGATTTAATCAACTAACCCCAGCTATTTCATATTCGAGCCCAACGTAATTATCGAACAACCCACCTTATTTCTCCTTTTTAAAAGATGAGCCCAACTTAAATAAATCATCCAATTAATTTATTAAGCCCAAATTTTCTTAGAGTAAAGGCCCTATTTCAAATCAAAGCCCAATTTCTTTTTTTCTAACTCCCCATACCCCCACGCCTATCTCTATCTCTTCTTCTTCCCCTTTTCTTCTTTCTCTTTTCTTCCCCTAATTCTCTCTCTCGACGAAATGCAGTCGACGAAAAAAAATAGAAGCGCACTCTCAAATTCCATCGTCTCTCTCCCGCCGTTGTTGTCCGTTGGCCGCTTGAACCGCCGCCGCTGCTGCTGTCGGAAAAATCGCGACGCCGCAGTCCCGTCGCCGTCTTCTGTCTCACTCCACCCGCACCAGCGCGTCAACTGCCGTTCGCCACCAACGTCGCTTCCGCTGTGCCGACGCCGCTACCATCGTCGGCAGCCGCTGAACTGACGTCGGCCTCTGCGTCGTCATTGTTGTTGTTCCTCGGCGGAAGGATGCTGCTGTTGCGGCCGGTTCGTCCAGGTCGCCGCTGTGAGGCTGCTGCCATCGTCGCCAGGAGACGCCGCCGTCGGTCAGCCTACGAATCCTCCGATTCGACCCAAATCAACTCCGAACAGCCCCGAACTCCACCCGATCAGCCCCGAAACCAATTCGAACTACCTCGATTAGCCTCGTTTCCCATTAAAGATAAAATCTTGATTTATTTAGATCCGATTGATGTTATTGTTTGAGTTGTTTGTGTGGTAGGTTGATGTAGGAAATATGTTATGAGCTACATGCAAAAAAAAAGAAAATTCATGCTTTGAAGATGGGTAGAGATTATACCTCAATGAATTGAACTTGGTTGTGGAGAAAACAAAGAATGGCAGCAACTTCTTCTTCCTCTTCCTATCTCGGCTCTCTCTCCCTCTCTCTCTTTGTTCTTGTTGTAAAGTGTATTGTGAGGAGTTAGGGGAGGGGATACATGAAGGAACTTATGTATTAAATGTGTGACTTTGGGATGTAGGATTGAATGAGGGAGGTGGAAGGTGGAAGAGTTGAAAGGTGAAGGGTCTCCATGGTGGAAGGAATCGGCGCAAGGGAATGAGAAGTAAGGAGGAGAAAAAGATTTTGGGCATGCACCAACACATTTTTGGAAATGAATTGGGCTCAAAGTCATCTCCCACAACTTTAATTAAATTGTTTGGGCTCATTTAGTTGCAGGGCCTAAATTTGTATAATTATTTATTTGTTGGACTTTTTTTTTCGATGGTTATGGCCCCAAGCCATTTTTATAAAAACATTTGGACTCCAATTTTATTTGAGAAGCCCAAGTGTTTATATTTATTTTTGTTCGTTTTCTTTTATTTAGACAAATTATTATTTGCTTCGTAGTAGTTTGGTGTTGTTCCAAGTACTATAAAATCCATCTCATTTAATCCCGCCAAGCATAGCAACATCAACGGCATTACTTCAACGGAACTTTCGAGCACGTCTCCTAGAAAACTCCATCAATTAATTAAAAGGGACGTCTCATTCCACACCAAAACACATAAATACTATACTCTACTCCAAAAAAAATTAACGGGAAGCATATCATGACGATAAAATTTTATTAACTATTTCATGACGTATTTTAACTTAGTACTTAAAAGTACGGGTGTTACATTAAGTCACTAACTTGATCAAGGAAATTTTAACTACTGGGTCAAGTGAATTTCAGACTGGAATGAAAATTAACTACGTGAAACAGTAAACACCATAATGAAAACGAAAACAACTTTGATTAAAACTAAAACTCGGAACAGTACATCGTGAAATTTAAACTAAGCTAACACTTTGGAAATACGAAATCATGTAAAACCGGGGAGATCCTCGGCGGGAAACTTAAGAATACGCCGACAGATATCAAGTATTCTGCAGCGCTCCTTCGATCGCCCTTTCTAACTAAGCGTTACTTTATCTAAGCTATCTAGAGAACTGAACTAGACTAGAGAGCTAAACTAAACTAAACTAAAGACGGAAAGTAAAGGATCGGATTTGCTTTGCGTGGTGGCACATCCTCTATTTATAGGCTTGGCATGACTTCCAGCTAGATAACGATCTTAGCAGGGAATATTTACTCATGCTGAGAGTGAGCGACTCAATGATTGCTACGTGCTTTCCTTCTAGAATGACGACGCTTTTCTATAATAGATTCGTGACTCAGCTCTGTCCATGCGTCTCATATATCAGCACGTGTCCCCTTCTAGAACGTTATCCTTGATAACAGAATGTTGCGCACCATCCAGCTCATAGCCTCATGTGTCCTTCTTCTGGAAGCCAGCGGTCCCCTCCTTGATGCTTGATTACTCCCCTTGATCAACTCCCCTACTTTCTGGCCTTTTTCGCTTATTGTACTTGCTTGATCAGTCTGGTCTTGTTGCCTTGGTCAAGTGGCATTTCTGCACATTTAACACTTGTTTTGCGTGATAAAACCGATCAAGTAGCGTACATTTTACCCCCAAACTGATGCATGAAATGAGCCTTATCAAATACTCAATATGATTTTTCAACTGAAGCTTGAAAAAAACATCCTGACCAACAACAGTTTCTTCAATCTGAGTATGGACATAATTGATAGGAAAAGACTGCAAAAACATAATACACATCAGTACTATAAAGTTTGTAAAACTATTCCTTAGAGAATTTAAAAAGACAAACTTGGGCAGCATCTCCTACTAAGTCAGCCACATTTCTTCCTAATAACTGGATGTCTTCCCTATCCCAACAACAGAGAAGCTTTGCTGGTGTGATCAACAACATTAACAACAAATCTGAACCTACAAAAGATAAAAAATATTGATATTAACTGCTTAAGTAAACTGTTGAATATAATACATTTATATGTTCCTTTTAACTGCATAAGAATGGGTTTTGTGACACCCTATACAGTTATACTTATTGTCCACATGTCTAACCTTCTTCATACATGTCTTGCAAGCCAAATAATACCATTCACTATAATGGCACTCAACTAACTCAATCTTGCCAAAAACCCAAAATGACCCTTCCTGTATATCACATCCAGAAAGAAACTATTTAAATTTTACAAATAAAATTCAAGAAGAGAAATCAATATTAAGCTTAAAAACCTAATACTTATTCAATACCTCTAAGCAGGCCAAATCCTCAAGGGACTTCAGCTGAAGATCATCAAATTCCCCTCCAATCCTCTGTCCTTCTTGATTAACATGAGCAATGTTAATAAATCTGACATTATCTTTTATCCTAAACCAAGTAAAATCATATTTGATAAGAAATAAATCCACTATTTAAAGATAAAGTTGGCCAAAACAATAGATTTAAAAATCCAGTCCTTAAAAGAAGCTACCTCCTTCTAAACTGTTTGACTTCATCAACATCAGCATTTATGACAACTTTGGAGGCTTGAAAGTGAGTAGAAACCCAAATTTCACCTAATAAATCAACACCAAAATGTTATTTATAAAAATTAAAAGGTAACCACAAAATATCTAAATAATGATATAACTCTTTAAAAATAAATAACCTCTAAAAAAAATTGCGCTTGCAAAACTGAACCATAACTATAGGAATGATCCCTTCACTTTTTTTGAGCTGATCTAGATATAAGTCCACATTTGAATCCCATATTGTGCAAAACAACTTGTTATGGCTGAAACAAATGATACAGTGCAAATAAACCGAACATAAAGCATGATTAACACATATATTACTGAACTTACTTCTCATCAGAAATTTCAATCTCAATTAACTTATACTTGGACTGAGCAATCACTCTTCCAGGGCCAGTTATCACACCAATAACATCTAAAAGTAATACATTAAGATTGGCAAAAAATCACTTTCAATATATACATAAAATTAGGAAAGAAAATAGTTAAGAAAAGTCAATTAGAGGTCAGCAAAAAACATACCAAAGAAGGATGAATCATCAACTTGTTCAAACTGTGAAATTTCACTGAAGGGCTTGAAATCATACATTTCTCTCAAAAACCTAATGTCATTCACCTAAACCATCTATGTCTTCACATTCATCAAAAGTCTATAATGATTATTAGTAGTTTTATTTCTAATAGAGTTAGGCCTGACAAATAAGTTTTTTATACAAAAAACTCCTCCTTTAAGATTAGAACCAAGATTCTGTAGCAAACCATTTGGCAAAGTGGCTTGAATTCTAGTCCCCTAAAAATAAAAATAAAACTAAACTTATGAATCAAACTATAAAAACTGACAATCTCACTGGAGTAACTATTTATAGACAAAGATAGCAGGGAGATTTTCCAAATAGTATCTACCTTTGAATCATGTAAAACACACTCCAAACTATTGTCATTCTTGTCCTCTGGTAAACCTTCATACAATGAACACACCTGACCTTAATAGTTGAATTGGTTATTGTCTTGCTTAGATTATTAAAACATGTAACAAAGGGAGCCATTGCTTAAGAAGTTCACCTGTAAAATGACAAAAAACATCTCAGCTCAAAGATATTTCTATTAAAACACATATTCCATTTTGCAGGCATGAAATACATTTAAGAGAGGTATATATAAATCCATTTGACTGACACAAAGGAAGGCAAAGAAGATAAAATAAGAGGTAATGTCAATCTTAGAAGCATTATCCGTGCTTACATTAGGAGCAGATAAGTGTCTGAAAAAACTAAACTACAACAAACACATTAATTAATTAAAAATAATTATTATAATGTTACATTCCTCTACATGTAAGTTGCAACTTAGGGGTATAGACAAAGCCAATTCTTGAGAAAAGGGGAGACATCAGTGACGGAGAAGGGAGGTCAAGAAGAATTTTTACAAACCTGGTATGAATGTACATTATTGCAACCAAAATAAAAATCATTCTAATAGTCTATTGAGTTTATACAGAAACCAATAACTAAAAACTCCATTTATGTATAGAAAAAATGTTGCAACAGAGGATATAGCAGTTTAACAAAAGTGAGGCCAAGAAGATCTTTTGCCAAATGGTAAGAAAGTATATTACAACAGTTAAAACAACTATAAAGGAAACACGACTACAAACTCTACATAAGTGCAGAAACAATACAACAACGGGGGAGGCAACATTGAAAGAAAAGGGAGGCCAAGAAGATCTTTCACCAGAAGTGTAAGAATGTAGATTACAACAATCAAAACAATGCTAGCAGAAACAGTTAGTACACTGATCTTTTACATCAACAAAAAACTATATAATGTTATATGTGCAGAAATAGGGCATGAAATGGAGAAACAACAGTCAAAAGAAAGGGAGTCCAATAAGATCTCTAAGTAAAAAGGTAAGACATTCAGAGCTTATAGTTTTAGACTGTAGATTTGAAAAGAATGAAAGAAAGAAAGAAAGAACTACCAAAAATCGAGCTAATCACTGTGATTGGAGTTGGATGTAAGTTCCTAAGAGAGTGAAGCTAACTGATTTGTAAAATGAGTGAATAAACATATTTATAAATGAGGGAAACCAGCCTGCACTGCACACATGTACACAAAACATATTCCCAAAAAAAACTGAATGATTAGGTGAACCTTTCATATATCAATGTTAAAATATATATCAAATAATATTTTAGAAAGTATTAAATAAGTATGAAAACAATAAATGAGTGTTAAGAATGCATTAGGAATATTAGGTTTTAAATTAGTCGAATTAATATTAAGGAATAGAAATGAGTGGCAGCCTCATCTTGGAAAACGAATAAAACAGTAAAAGCTATTAATTGAATGTCCCATTTGATTTGGCCAATAAATGACCTTGTTGATTGATATTTCTCTATTTAGACTAATCCAATTTTACAAGAATGCAAAAGGGATTCATCATAAACCTAAAAAAGCAGTTGCCAGCCACCGTCACCAAGAGTTTTTGGAGAGAGACAAAAGTTTCACATAGTCTGTTACCTACACAGAGACTACAAAAGTTCTGAGAAGAGATTCTTCCATAACAAACTCTTCAAATCTATAAAGATTAGAAGAAATCCAGAACGGTGCATATTAAAAGGTAACAAATTTCATAAATAATATTAGTTTATATCAAGTCCAATAAGTATCTTAATACCCTTTCTATATCAGATTACCAATTATTCATTTTAGTTCTAATTTCACTTTCGAATTTCAACTCTCTCTGATTAATATGTTATCCCATCAAAGTTTACACTACAATATATTTAACTATCTCCATACACTTTCTGTATATGATTATAAGATAAATAGGTCAGTATACTGATTGCACTTATCACCATTAGAGATATACAACATCTATAACGGGATAAGATAAGATACATATCATTTATCCCAATTGCTTTAAAACCATAAATCAAGCGAAGTTCTTTTATTTAGTTATTCTAAACATGTGTATGTATATATCTCATAAATACAATCAAATTTTATTTGCAGATATGGTATGTTACAACTTTAATGTATAATTTTCATCGCTTATTGAACTGATTCTGCATATATTTACAGATTCAAATTTATTAAAAATATATATACATGAATACTAACAGATTATTTACCTTTTTCAAGGATAAATTGCATTGGAAACAGATTTATTATTTTAGAAAATTGCTTAGCAAAAAAGATTGATGTAGTTATTAGGCTCTCTCTCTATCTCTCACCCCATAAATGTGTCTATCGATTGCTCTCTCTCCTATTTTTCATTTTGTAATTTGTGATCTAATTCTCTTCCCTTTAACATTGCATTTTAATTTACAGAAAATGGTGATATTAGTTCAATAAGGATTTCAATTGCATGAGATAAGATCTATGAAATAAAGATACCTATAAAAATAATGAAATGGATTCAAAATCATTATTTCTTAGTTACAAAATAATAATGCTAAAAAAGTGATTATATTTCCTTGCACACCTGGGAAATAGATTATAGAAAATTCACTCCATTCGAGCTTGGGAAAATGAGTTTTTCTTGATTGTATCATTTTGACAGTATCACATGTGGAGAAAACTTGTTTTCTAAACTACTTTAATATATTAGAGACCAAGAAATGGAAAAAATAATAAAACAAAAAAATCACACACGGCTTCACAATTCCCGCCAAAAGGGTATGATGGTAACTTCTACCAACTGCCACTTTTAAGTAGTATAGATTCCCTTCCTCGTATATCTTTACACATTTCTTTTGAATTTCAATTGTTCATAAAAGTTCATTAATGTTGTACAAATATGAATGATTGAATACTCCCTCCGTTTTCAAAATAGTAACTATTTTCATTTTAGGTCATTCCTTAAAAATAGAAACTTTAGAATCTTTCTAATTTAGGACATGGACTCTACAATCCACTAACTCTACTTTCACTACTTTTTTGTCTTGTTATAATAATACTAATTATTATTATTATTATTTAATATTATATGATTCATATTTTAAATAACTATTTATTAATTATGAGTTATTTGTATTATAGTAATTTAATAATAATTAAATATAATTGTAATTAAGTATGAGTCATAATTTGATATTATATTAAAAATTAAATGAATTATTAATTTATAACATCATAATAATAATATTAATAATGATAATTAATGATAACAGTATAGAAGAGAAAAATAGAGAAGATATATATACATATATAGGGATGTAGAGTTGTGATCAATGTCGAACTAATTTTAAAAACCAACCTAGAGACTAAATTAAGACCATTAGATCTAGTTTTTTGATGAGATGTGCTGATATGTAAATTATTTCGGCCTTCATTACAAAGCCATTTTACTTCATTGTAGTAGGTTTATTACATCAGTCTGGTACGTAATATCTTGCAACAACATTATGTTTTTACGTACTTCCAGTAGGTTTTGAAATGATTCAATACATGCTTCATTCGAATTCATTGAATTGGGTTTTTACTTTATTCACTTTAAAAATACAATTCATTTCAGTAGGTTCATTACTTCATTAGACAATGTTTTTACTTTATTCTAGTAGGACTTCAAATGCTTCTACACATACTTCATCCAAATAGTTTATTTGTGACGCCCCAGACTTTCTTTCCTTTTGTTATGGATAAGCCGAATTTATTAGACTAATTAATCCTCGCGTGGAGGGCATGTGAACGTAGAATTTCCATTGTAATTTCCATCGTGAAATAAAACAAGCTTTGTGAAGGAAGCAAAGTACAAAAAATGTTTTCAAGAATAAAAAGTAAGAGTTAAGTTATTAGAAGAGCAAGTTGGAAATACAATTTCATGAATAATAGAAATGCTAATGGTACATTAACAAGACAATACAAGTTTACAAGTTTTCATATGTGAAAGACTTCACATGTCTACACACATCCACATTACATCATCCCTTCTTCCACCTCTAGTAATAGAATTCTAGAGAGTATCCGAAATTGGTATAGAAACCAAAGTGGTACAAGGGTAGATTCTCTTCCCTTCCTCCATCTCTTTCCTTCTCGAAATTCGGCCCCATGAAACTCCAAAAGGGACAGCCCCTGACCTGCAAGGATAACACAAAATGGGGTTAGAAGATGATCTCATATAAAAGTAGTAGGGGAGGGGGCGAGCTCGATTAAGCATGGAGAGGAGGCAGATTTTGCATGGTACAGCCGAGAGGCTGCCTCCTTGGGCAGAGAGGCAGTTTTCTTGTCACATTTCCACCTTACACCAAAATAGGAGCCAAGACAAAGGGGCATAGGAGAATGAGCCAATGATCATGCTCAAAATGAGCAGGAATCAAATCCCTTTTTCAGTCACCAAGGCTGGGGGGAAACGGCCAAGAATGCAACCCCAAACCTTCATCAATTTGGTATGAGTAACAGTAACATAAGCTTGGAAAGGAGCTGAGAAAACAACCCCAGAATAGCATCACAATTCCCCAAGAGTCTGGCACAAAATGCCAATTAGTGGGAGCTATATAAGCAGCCCCTCGCCACCCCCATTCCCCTTCACCATTTTTAATCACCACAAGCTTCACCACACGGAAGGAATTAAACAAGGACTAAGGAGAAAAAAGGGAGCGAGGCGGTGGCAGCGAGGAGAATCGCCACAGACCGAGAAGGTTTCACCAAACGAGGTAATTCCCTCAACACCATCACACTTTTGCATCATATAGAACGATTTGATAGCACAAGAACTTAGAACTTCACATAGGATCTCCACAACAAGTATGGAAATGGAACAATAGCAAACCACCAAGAATCCTTCCACATAAATCATGTATAAGAATAAGGACCCACTACAGAGAGCTAAATGCTCCCGAAGAACAAAAGAGTCAGAACCGTAACACCATAGCCAAGAGATCAAATTCAGTGGAGTATACCACAATTAAGCATATGCTACACTACATGCTCCGATTAAGAAAGGAACACACCGGGAAGAGGGAGTAGAGGACTTAGCTTTAGAGGAGAAGCAGCTCGGTGAAGACGGAGACGGCGGAGCAGCAGGCGCCGAGTTGCTGGAGCCGACGCCGAGCGACGCAGCAGGCGGCAGCCCTGCTCGTCGAGAAGCCGAGGACTCCTCCGAACTCGACGGAGGGAGAGGAAACGACGGAGGAGGGAGCAACCGCTGACGGGACGCCGAAATTTCCGTCGAGGGAGGCGCGACTTTGCCGGAGAAAGAGGCGCAACTCTTCATCTCTGAATTAGGGATTTGAAATTGGAAATTCTGAAATTTGGGGGATCTGTCCTGGAGCTAAGTGATGAAAAGAGAAAGGGGTTTTAGGGGAAGAAGGAGAGAGCCCCGGCGACGCCGGAGATGGCGATTCGCCGGAAAGGTCGCAAGTACGAGAGGGAGATGAGCGCCGCCGTTCATTCTCCAAATTGGGTTCCTCAAAATTGTAAGTTGGAAATGTGAGAAGGAAAATCCCGGTGAAGGAGGAAAAGGAAGTATACCTGGGCTAATTTTAATTAATCATTGGGCTCCTATTTAATTGAAATTTATTTGGGCCGAGAGATTTTTGGATTAGGCTACATAATTAAGTTAGTGGACTTGGAAATTAAATATTGTTGAAGTGGAATTAATTGAGCTTGGAACTTAATTAATTTAATTCCCGAATAAATTATTGAGTTTCCAAAGATGGAAAATATTAAAGTTGAGACGCGAAGGGCCGACAGGCGTCGCCCCGCGACGCCATGGGCGGCCTTAAGAAAAATCCTATAAAAGCCGAGACTAAAACGTAGGTGCTATCCTATAGGGTCCATGCATCCTTTTTCAGAAAAATAGTTCAAGTGCTAATTAGCGTGTTACGCTATTTATTTCTAAAGGAGAGTTTATTCAAGGGCAAGTGAGGCCAAATGAGGATTTTTAATCGGAGATAAGCATACCAGGTGGGCTTTCTTTTAATATCCAGCACTATAGTGTGGATATAAAGCAAATGTTTTGAAGTTATGAAATGCCTTTTTCTCAAAAATGGATATGTGATCATTCCTTTTAAAGTTGTTGTCATGCCATAAAATGTTTGTTTTCGAGACCTGTCTGTGAGGGCTATATGCCGAAAGTTTGGTGATGCCAAAAAATTGATAAAGAATTCGGTTCCCAATAGGACCGCAAATCCTATTCGGAATTTCGTGCGCGAGCGCTGTGAGCCATCCTAGAGGGAGGTTGGCCGGCGAGGGTGTTCGTTGAAGGTGGCCACCTTCACGGCACGAGTTTCTCAGACATGGTAGGAAATTCAAAGAACTTAGACTGATCAGTCAGACTTTTAAGATCACAAAAGAATTTAGTATGCTCGGGCCTTTTTAAGAAAAACCCCCGTGCGATACTGTTGATGGATGACAACTTATATATGTATGTTTTGTTTTCGGCACGTGTCCACTGAGTACTCCTGTACTCAGCCCTGCATGTATTTATAAATGTGCAGGTTGAACGTTAAGAGGAAGGAATATTGATCGGAGTCGATGCTATTAAATAATCAAGTGGATTTCTCTACGATTCGTGTCTTCATACACGAAGTCGTTTAGTAAGGACTTATTCCGCTGTACTTTTGTCAAGTGAGAATTTCAAAGTCTCACCTTCGAACTCTGATTTAGTTGATATGATGAATTATTCTATTTTGAGATCTTGTAATCAAATACTTGACTTCTAAATTGTGGTATCAATTGATTGGCCTTTCGGCAAGTCCCTTGAGTTCTTTCCTCGTTTCGTTAATTTCACTTATTAGTCACGGATTTTCCGCTTTTGCTACCATTAGCAAAGTGCGGTCGTGACATTATTACATCATTTCATGTGCTTATTACACCATTCAATTAGGCTATCACTTCATTTTGTTGTCATAGCTGGCCTTGACATCTTCGTCCACCGACTCCTACCGAGAGAATGAATGAAGATAAGACTGATCACGGCGTTGGTGTACGTGGAGTCGATTCACAGCAGCGGAGAGCGTCGTGGCGGCGGAGATAGATATTGCAGAGAGAAAGAACGGTACGCGACGACGAAATTTCCTGTACGTACTGTAATGAAGTAACAATCCTACTAGAATGAAGTAAAATCCTACTAGAATGAAGTAATATATTATGGAATGAAGTTAAATCCTCCTAATATGTTATGACTTATTTGCCTTGGGCTGAAGTAAAACTGGCTTGTGATGAACGCGAAAATAATTTATACATTTGCGCATCTCATCTATTTAAAAAACTAGATCTAAAAATCATAATTTGGTCTAGTTCAGCGGTTCTGCAATATAATGAGACTCATGTATTCATATTCATATGATAAATATTGGTTAAAAACAAAACATTTGTTAGTCCATTGGATTTCTGATATAACGGTTATATTAATGTCATGTGTCATCTAATAATGTAGATTATTAGTCTAATAATGTACTTCGTCTGTCCCATTAAAAATGAAACGTTTTCCTTTTTGCATTGTCTCAATTAAAATGAAATGTTTCCTAAAATGGAAACAACTCCATCTCTACACTTTCATCTCTCTTACTCTATTCTCTCTTCATTAACTCACAAAACACAACATAAAATCTCGTGCCCGATTCTCAAATGTTGCTTATATAATGGGACAGAGGGAGTACTATTTTAGTAAAATAATGTTGCATTTTATTCTAATAATGTATTCCATTTGTCCCATTAAATATGTAACATTTGGTTTCCGGCACGGGATTTTATGTGGTATTGTTTTGAGTTATTGAAGAGAGAGTAAAGTAAGAGAGATGAAAGAGTAGAGATGATATTATTTCCATATTAGGAAATGCTTCATTTTTAATGACACAACCCAAAAAAGAAAACGTTTCATTTCTAATGGGACAGAGGGAGTAGATTATTAGTCTAATAATGTCGTTTGGCTAATAATGTAGTTTATCGCAACCATCCAATCCAAAGATCTCTGGGTTATGATATGTGTTGGTGTTTTATACTAAGGAGGTGTCAGGATAGGGATGGAATCAAATGCAAACTCTAAATACTGTACAAACTCCAAACTATGATATGGACTGTTAGAATATGTCAACAGATGACAAAATAATAGCAATAAAAAATGTCAACACAGTGTCAATGGTTGATGCTGTGTCATTTTAGGTCCTTTTTTCTCTCTGTGTTGACATTTTTAAAGAGGTATCTTGGGGTGAAAATCAGCATCATATACTAAAAATTTGATTTTTAAATAACAGAAATGATATACTCCCTCTGTCTCTGAAAATTTGTCACATTTTATTTTCTGCACTCATTTTAGGAAAATGATAATAAATAGCTAAAGTGGAGAGAAGGTAAAGTAAGCGAGTGAATAACGTAGATGAGAGTTTTCACTACATTATTTCTCTCTTACTTTACCATTTCTCCACTTTAGTTATTTATTATCATTTTTTCAAAACGAGTACAGAAAATGAAATGTGACAAATGTGACAAATTTTTAGGTACGGAGGAAGTAAAACAAAGATCAAATACCAATTTCATACAAAAATAAAAAATCAAATACTTATAGAGCTTAATCTTAATATATAGATGGTTTTTATATTTGGTAACTATAATCGATTTGCTCATTTCATTTCCACCTCAATTTATTGAGACATTAAATTTTTCCTTTATTCTGATTGATTGTATTGGTTGAAATTTGTGAGCAGTTATTCAAACAGTTTTTTCACACCCGTGGTTGTTTTGGAGCCATTCGATGATTGTTTTTTTTAGTGAATTCTTGTTTTTTGGGGACTGAATCTTTGTATATTTGGTTGTATACATTGAACCTTTTGAAGAAAACATAGAACTGTGGAATTTGTTGTGGATGAATTTTTAAAGACTATGAATTTCAATTTTCTGCTTTGATTAATTTAGTCTATTTTTTCTGACGACGCTCTAAGATAAATGATTTGTTTTGATCAAATTTCCTAATCAAATTAGTATATTGCATTATTGACTTTCAAATGCTAGTTCTCAAAATACTCTAAAGATTACACATTAGAAAATGAAAATACGTAGTCTCTGCTAATAAATATCTAAATTTTTCTTTTCTATCCGTCCACAATAAATATTCATTTCACTTTTACTATTTTTTAAATAGACTTCACATTTAAGTAACTTATTTCACTTATAAAACCAATATATAAAAATAAGACCCATAATACATTAATTTTTATTATCCTTTTTTCTTCATAAAATAAAATAATTTTTATCATGAACGGAAGGAGTAGTTATTTAAAATTTATTAGAGCATCCACAGTGGGGCGGACGATAGCCCGCCCTATGCATCGTCCGCCCCATCGTCCTCCACTGTAGCTCCGCGGACTATGCGATTTCCTTCCTCCGCGCCCTAAGCATCCTCCGCGGACGATGAACCAATTTTTGCATCCTCCGGCCTATCCTCCGCCCCATTGCGGGAGTAAGAAGGATAGGTCCGGATGATGCACGCATTTTTTATTTTTTTTATTTTTTTTTATATTTTCTTCTATATATATCAAAAAAAAATTACTTCATTTCACACCTTTCACTCCACTCTCTTCCCCATCTCAATTTCTCTCGAAATTCAATAATGAATTTCGACTATTTTTCATATTTGCAAGCATAAAATATAGTAAAAAATAAATATTGGCAATATGATTTGTCAATTTGTGGTGTTTTTATATTTCTTGCTATTTGATATATTTGTAAACATAAAAAATAAAAAACAAATACAAAATAGGAGTTAAAGTTATACGGCGGGCTATAAAGCGTTCCACTGCAGGTGAATGGGATGGAGGATAAAATACTAATGTGGCGGAGGATAGGGCGCCCTATAGGGTGGGTTATAGGGCACTCCACTGTGGATGTTATTAACATAATCTGTTAGAGCATCTCCAGTGGTCGGCGAGCGAGCGGCTCGCCGATTTTTGGCGCTCACAGAACTATTGCAGCCGGCGAGCGCCAAATCGGTGAGAATTTCGACGAGGGTACGCCGATTCCCGGGCGCTCGCCGATCGGCTCGCCGCTATTGCAGCCTCCCGATCGGCGAGGAACCGGAGAGCGATTTTTTTTTAAAATTTTCGAAACACTATATATACGCGATTTGCACGACATTTTCATTCGCACCACTTGTTTTAACGAGTACTCTCTATCTTAATTTCATTACAAGATCAACAACGCGAAATGGATCTCAACAACGAGCCAACTTCAGGGTCGAGCGGGTCTTAAACTCCCGCGGTCCCTGTGGAAGGTGGATGGAATCAGATGCCCGGGGTACTACAACAACATGTACCCTTGGCAGCAGATGATGCCCGGGATGACATCTGGTGGTGGTATGCCGGGATGGTAGGGGATGCCGGGGGGTCAGGGGGGACCGGGGATGCATCCCGGGATGCCGATGATGCCAGGGTGGGAACCCGGGAAGTAGGGGACGCCGGGGATGGCGGGGATGCAGGGGACGCAGGGTACACCGTGGGGGCAGGGCACGCCGGGGGGCTCTGACGTCTATCGCCCCAGCTTTGATTTTGGTACTGCTGCTTCGCACACCTCGACCCCAGCGGATACGCAGTTCCAGGGGATTGAGTCCTTCTCCTTAGAGGAGTTGGGTATAGATCTCGGGGCACCGGACACTCCCGTGGGGCGGGGTCGGGGCGCGCCCAAGAAGAAGAAGGGGAAGAAGGTGGTCGGCGAGTCGTCGCAGACGGAGGTACGAAGGAAGTGAACAGACGCGGAGAACGTCGCGCTGTCCAAGGCGTGGGTGAGTGTTTGCGATGGCCCTCTCGCCTCGAACAATCAGAGGATCGTTAACTTGTGGGCTAAAATAGCAGCAACCTACAAGGCATTTTGCCTAGAGGGGAGGCCACGCAGAGGGGAGGAGTGCCGGAAGGGGTGGGACCGAATCCGGGCTGGGGTGTCCCGATTTTCGGGCTTGTACACCAACGCCCTCCGAATGAAGTCCAGCGTCCAAACTGACGACGACTGCAGGAGGCTGGCGGAGAAAGAGTTCCCCCTGTCCGGGCTTTACAAGGACTTCACCTACTGGAAATGCTACGAGGTGCTAATGGACTCCGAGAAGTTTCGGGCAGGTGTCGACGCGGGCTGGCCGAAGAAGCAGCGCCTGAACTATTCAGGTGATTAAGCCGGAGGTAGCAGCGGCGGTTCCCACGACCTCCCCGAAGATGCCCAGGAGACCCCGTCCCCTCCCTCGTTTACTCGCCCACTCGCTCGGTTGGTCAAAGACGGGCGCAACGCCCTCGCCAGGGGTCCCAGGAGGTCCAGTCGGCATCCCCCCCTGTTGGCAGCTCGACAGCCGACCTCGTCTTCTTGGCGCGTCAACAAGCGCGGGCTCAGATGATTAAGGTCATAGATCAATGGAAGAATGCAACTGACCCCGAGGAGAAGAGTTTTTTTCACGTCGTGCTCGTGTGTATGCGACAGGATTTGAATCCCGGCGCGGCACAGGTGGGGGGCTCTGACGCGGGCTCAGATGCCGCAGATTTGGGGGTCCCGGATAGCGACGACGACGGCGAGGAGTGAGGCGGCGCCGGAAGGGGTGGGCCCGTGCGTGGATTCGGATTTTTTTTTTACTTTTTTTTTAATTAATGTATTTTTAAAATTTTAATATTATTAGAGAATTTTCCCGTATATGTGTCGTAAATTTTATTCTGTATTTTGTATGATTGTTTAATTATTTGTTTTTAGTACTGATGATGTGGCAAGGCTATGGCTGGGCTATTGCTTGTCCAGCTAATGTGGCAGGAGGAATTTAGTGTTGCTGATGTGGCATGACTGGGCTATGGCTGGGCTATTGCTTGTCCGCTAACTATCGGAGATGCTCTTACTAATGTAAACTAAAGTTCTGGTTTAGAGAGTACAAACTATGTGCGATCACTGCTCATTTGGAATACTGGTGTTTTGACATAATTGATCCTACACCTCCCAATCCATTTTTTTTAATTATTATAAAAATAATAATTGGGGGGTCATTATAGGAGGAGTGATATCATGAACTAAAAAAAGTATTAGTACTAGTAGTTTGTCTAGTTGTAAAATATGATCGTAGTTATCAACTTATCATTTATCCAATTACTCTTTACAATAAAATTATATTCCATTTTTTCTATTTTAGTCTTTACAATAAAATTATATTCTACTTTTACTATTTTAGTTTATCCGTAAAAATTAATCTACAAGATTTTGTTTCTGGTGAGATGAACTCATTCCTTTTAACAATATTTCAATAATTACTTTTTTATCTATTACTGTTATAATTTATTAATTATATACTACTTTTATCCTATAAAAATATATGAGCATATGATATGACACGTTACGATAAAATTGATAAAGTAAGAGAGTAAAAAAATTCACTAGTAAAAGAATACCATGGCGACAATTCTATATGGTATGTCACACTAATATACTTTTGACAAATGGAAATGTGTATAACCTCAATTCCAACTAGATATATAGATTATGAAAACACTCTAAATATAAATATACACCATTTATTATATCGGAAGTTTGTGCATATTTATTGTTTCCTTATTTTATATATCTAGTTGGAACTGTGGTTATATATATGTCCATTTGTCAAAAGTTTATGGGTGTGACATACCAAATAGGATTTCCACCTTGGTAGTCTTTGACTAGGGAATTTTTGGAAGTGTAGTTAAAATAGTGTTAGTAGATAGCGAAACCCCAATTATTATTAGAATTTTAATGGTGGTATAAGTTGTAAATAACTTAATGTATAAGTGTAATAAATTGGGATAACTTTTTACAAATGAAAATGCCTATATTTTTATGGGACAGAGAGAGTACTAAAATTCATGCCAATTCTATTTTTTAAAATTTTTATGTAATAAAAGAGTATTTCTTATCCGAAAAACAAAATTGGGTACGTATTGTTGTATTTAAACCACACAAAGTACACCCTCTCTCATCCATTTTTAGTCCATTTTGTATTACGCATGTGTTTAAGAAATGTAAAGAAAAATTAGCACAGTATAAATTTATAAAATGCGTGTTTCACTTTTATATATATTAATAATATAGTAAAATGTGATTGATATGAGTTAATAAAATGTAAGACATAATTACCATGTGTAGTAAAATATGAAAGTAGATATAAATAGTTGAAGACAAAAATGAAAAATATGGATAAAAAGTGGGAAACTGAGTAACAATTCATATTTTCATTTATTAAATATTTAGGGAAAGTTGATCTAAACTAAGGGTGTCCACTATAATGAGGCGCGGCTATAGCCGCGTTTGGGGAAAAAGCGGGGCGGAAGCGGGGCGGGTTATAGTGGGAAGGGTGTCCGCCGCGGGGGTGGACGCGGCGAGTGGGGCGAGATGCGGCGGACGCGCGATAGCCGTGTGCGCGGCGAGGACGCGGCGGGGGTGCTATAGCCGCGCCTATAGGCGCGGCGCCTATAGTGGAGACATTAGCCGCGGCGGTTGCATGCGATTTTTTAATTTTTTTTTTCACTTCAATTCACCTATAAATACACCTCACTCCATTCATTATTTTCACACCATTCAAACACAACATCTATACAAATTTCTCTCACTACAATTTGGGGTCGGAAATGAACAATTTGTGGAGAGACAACTGGAATGCTCTGATTCAACAGGTGCAACACCAGGCCGCCCAGGAGGTAGCGGCCCGTTTGGCGGAGGAGGCGGAGGATGCGGAGGATCCGATCCCTCGCACCATTACTCATCGGCGGACAATTCCACGAGACCACGTCGGTGCTCACCAACGTTTAATGGATGATTACTTCGTGGATAACCCCCGTTATCCACCCGAGATATTCCGCCGGAGATTCAGGATGTCGCAGCGGTTGTTCAATTATATAGCGACGAATTTGGCGGAGCGTTACCGGAGATTCAGCTTCGTAGCCAACGGTACGCAGTACAGTAGGGGCTACTATTTGGCAGATGGAATATATCCGCGGTGGCCCGTATTCGTGAAGACTGTCCGCCAATCGGTAGGACCGAAGAAACAATATTTTGCGCACAAACAAGAGAGTGCTAGGAAGGACGTTGAGCGGGCTTTTGGTGTCCTCCAATCGCGGTGGGCTATTATACGGTGTCCGGCACGAGTTTGGCACGAAGATGATGTCGCGAATATTATGTTAGCCTGCATCATATTGCATAATATGATAATAGAAGATGAAGGATTTGCGGCAGAGCGATGGGCGCCGGAAGAGGGTGCAAGTACAAGTCACGGTGTCGCCTCCGCGCCGATCCAGATGGGCGTACCACGGAGCAATGAATATTTGATCCAACGCTTCGCTGATATGCGCAGGACCACATCACATAACACAATGCATGCCGATTTGATTGAAGAAGTGTGGGCACGTAGGGGAGGTGGTGGCGTTGTGTAAACTTGATAGTGATTTGTACTAGATTCAATGTAGTGTGTGATTTTAATTTTAAATATAATTTAGTGTGTAATCCTAATTTTAATTTTAATTTGTATTTTATTTTTATTTTTATTTTTATTTTTATTTTTATTTTTATTTTTATTTTTAATTCGTATAGCCGGCTTCTTCTAATTACGTATAGCCCGATAAAGTTGTTCATAATTACTTGAAATATTATAAAATAAAAGTTGATTATAAAATTTTGGGGCTATTGGAGGTGTCCACCATAGTGGCGGACACAAAATTTTGGGGCTATGGACAACAAAATTGGGGCTATTGACAAAAACTGGGGCGGGGCTATTGGGCGTGTCCGCCTTATAGTGGACACTCTAAAAGACGGCAAGGCCAGCAGAAGGCGGCAATCTTGCAATGCAGATTTCTAGAAAGAATATGAAAAAACATGATTACATTATATATTTACTCTCTCCGTCCCGATTTAAGCGAGATCTATCTATTTTGGTATAAAAATTTAGGTACTGGTGTTTAGTGAATTAAATTATTAATACTTTACAATCTTGCAATGCAGATTTCTAGAAAGAATATGAAAAAACATGATTACATTATATATTTACTCTCTCCGTCCCGATTTAAGCGAGATCTATCTATTTTAGTATAAAAATTTAGGTACTGGTGTTTAGTGAATTAAATTATTAATAATAAAGTAAAATAGAGAGAGTAAAATAAAAAAAGAGAAAGAGAAGAAATGGTAAGAGAGAGGATAAACTAGGAAAGAGAAATAGAAAAATAAAGTAAAAGAAGATAAATATGAAAGATAAAAGAATAAAGTAGAAAAACAGAGTGAATTAATTATTACCAAAAAAGAAAATGTCTCGTTTAAATTGGGACGTACCAAAAAAGAATATCGAAAAAGAATATGTCTAGGAATATTATATAAAAATATATTAAAGAAAATTTTAATAATGGGTGCATGTGTTAAAATCTCTCTCAATATGAATATCCGCCGTATCACCCAATGGCTTTTCCCCTAGTGTCAAAGCCTCATCTTGAACTTTATTCAACTACACAAAATTAATTAACTAATGCTGAAGATAAAAGTAATACTCCATCTTTCATCCATTCCACTCTAGTAGTCTCGTTGCACTAATTTTTAGTGTCCCATTAGAAGTTTCAATTGAAATATTTCATAAATAATAATAGGTCTCATATTTTACTAATAAATTTTCACTCACATTTTATTATAAAACTAATACTCCCTCTGTCCACGAAAAATAAAGCATATTTATCATTTTTTGTTATCTACAAAAAATAGAGCACATCTAAAAATGGAAAGTTTTCAATAACTTCTCTCTTACTTCTCTTATTAATAATATGGACCGCACATTCCACTAACACTATTTATCTCTTACTTTTTTTCCTCTCTTACTAATAATAAGTACCCCACCTTCCACGAATATTACTTATTTCTTACTTTTTTCCCTTCTCTCCTACTTTAACAATTTCACATTAAAACTCGTGTCATTCACAATGTGCCCTATCTTTCGTAGACGGAGGGAGTATATAAAAATAAGACTCACATTCTACTATCGTTTTCACCAATTTTTATTTATATTTTTAAAAATTCGCATCGAACTCAAATGAGACTACTAAAATGAAACGGTGGGAATAATAACATTATAATATCATACACATTTAAACAATTATTTATTGATTATTTAAAAAGTAAAAAATATAATACTGGGACGACATTTCCATACTTTGACTAGGCTGTCACTTCAATCGAGGCCCTTCTTTGTTGAAAATTGTCGTCACCGTACTTGATGTGGGAATTCATTTACCATAATACCCTTAAGCTCACCTATTTTTATATTTTGCGGAAATGTCCTCTCTGCCCTCTAAATTTCCTTCAAATGCGAAACATGGCAAAATAATTTTTATTGTTGCCCTATCGTATTGATTATACTCTTTCAATCCTATTTAAGATGATACATTTTCCTTTTTAATTTGTTCTAAATAAGATGTTACATTTTATTATTTGGAAACTTTCTCTCTTAAATTAATATACCTAACCACTTTTTCTCACCCCTATTAAAATATTCATTTTTCTTTCTTTCTTAATTTTAATACTTACACATACCTTTCTCTTTCCAATTAAACACATTAACAATTAACTCCTAAAATCTCATGCCGACCAAGAAATATATCATCTTAATCGGGACGGAGAGAGTACTTGTGTAGAAGAAGATGCAGATATTTTAAGAGCTCAACTAGATCTCATTAAAGATCAATTATTACTTCTCACATTTTCAAAATACTAATACCTCATTTATGGGTTAGTTTTTTTCGATGCTAATGGAATCCCATATTTGTATTGCTTTTTTTAGATTTCTAGTTTGTGAGCGATGCATGTAATGTAAGTTTTATGTCTCACATATGTGACATGTGATAGAATCCTAAATAGAATTGGATTTTATATATAATATATTAACTTGGTATAAGACACATTTTTCCCTAATTAAGAATTATCAATTGAATATATTGACTTAAGTGGGACGTTTTCTAATTAATCATTAATTATATAATATATATGTCGTTGATTGCCTTAATGGCAAAAGTATATTATATAGTTTTATGGGAATGAATATTTCATTCCATTGACTATTTAGGAAAGAAGCGTGTGCATATATTAATGTATATGCTATTACTAACGAAATCAAATTATGATCAATTATTAGTTGATTATGGAATTATGTAATTTGATTTTGGTATTACTTGGTCAAAAAGAAACGTCCTAATTAAATAGCCACTTTGATGGAAATGGCCTTAATGTTTTATAATTAAGGTTTGTCCTCTCTCTGCCTATAAATACAAGTGTGGGATCCCATCAAATCACACACATTACAGAGAACACATAAACGAGGGAAAGAGAGAGAAACAAATCCTTGGAGTTGTGCCACTACACCAAAGACCGAGGAAGTTCTCTCCGTCTTCCCCAATCGCTTCCGCTATGGATCACAAAGGTAAGTTTCCGATCCATTATGTTTATGGTTAATACGTGAAATACATGATGTTCAAAGATCTTGCTTTATTCATATTCAATTATGTATTCTTGAATATATTATGATAAATAATTTCCAACATGTGGTATCAGAGCATGGTTGAGAACTCATGTATTTTCGTATTATTGAAACCATTTTTTTGAATTTATTTTTTGATAAATTATTTTGGATTGAATCGATTATTTTAATATGATCAGCATATTATAAATTCAAGATTTGTTGATTCAATTATTCATGTATTACGTGACATTAATTGCTTTATCAATTAAAAAATGCTATTAAATTGGATGATGATTATTTGATGCCATAGATTCGAGAGAATATGTTATACATTAAAAGTGTGTATTTTGAATCTTGTTATGCACGCATTATGTTTTGGATATTTTTAGTTGATGAATTGTCAATTCACATTTTTACTCACTACCGTGAATCAATGTTATATGCACGCTTACTATGTTTATTTTTAGTTGATGAATTAAGTTTGTAATTTTGTATACATAATTGTGCACGTATTTTTTGGAATTGCTGTTGAATTGAATTATCTCATGTGAATTGAGTTTATATGATATGGAATGAATGATTAAATGATTCAATTCATGTTTTAAGGGTATGGCTTTTGATTATAGTACGGTTATTTTGCAATCACCAAAATGAGGTAAAATAAGGAGAGTCAATAATCATATTAAAATTTGTTTAAACAATTAATCACTATACATTTTTGATTATATTATGTTTATTTTGCAATCACCAAAGTGAGGTAAAATAAGAAGAAAGTTTATAATCAAATTAGTACGGTGAAAATCTGTTTAAATCATTAATCAATATACTCTTGATTATATTATGTTTATTTTGCAATCACCAAAGTGAGGTAAAATAAGAAGAGTTTATAATCAAGTTAATATGAAAATCTATGTATGCAATTAATCATCATGCTTGTTGTGGCTATTCATTATCTAAATAGTTTGTTTGTCATAAAAGGTCTAGATTCCCAAAGGAAATAGTCTTTGCGACATAATGAACACTAATGGAGTTAATAATTTAAATTGGTGTCGATTACCCAAAGGTAACGCCAATTTATTATTACTCAATTATTGAATTAAGATATGAATATTAAAAGCATGGTGTTTATTATTGTGTGAAGACTACCCAAAGGAGTTTTCATAGTTACTTAATATATGGATTTTCAAATTTATGGTCGTGTTATTATTCAAAGCTTTATATGTGAGCATTCATTCTCTTATTGTTTTCTACAATGTCAAGCATCGTTTTCTACTAGTATGTTCACCTCAAACGTTCCCCAACTTAATGGAACCAACTTCTCTGAATGGAAAGAAAAACTTGAGTTCACACTGGGAGTAATGGACTTGGACCTAGCACTGTTGAATGACAAGCCAGCCAATCTTACATATGAAAGTAGTTCGGCTGATTTCCCATAATGCTTGGAAAAAAAAAACTAACATGCTAAGTTTAAAGTTCATAAGAATGTTCGTTGCCAATAATATTAATGCGAGCCTCCCAGTAACTGATGTTGCAAAAGAATATTTTGCAGAATGTTGAAGATCGCTTCAAACCTGCATATAAGTCTCTTGCAGGAAAACTTATGAAGGATCTCATGAGCATGCAATATGATGGTTCTCGGACCATGTACGAGCATGTGATGTACATGAATAATGCTTCCAAGCTGGGAAAGTTAGGATTATCAGTGGACGGGGGTTTCCTTGTCCAATTCTTCCTAACCTTCTTACCTTCTCAATATGGACCATTCCCAATTCATTATAACACTATAAATGATAAGTGGACTTTTATGAATTGATAAACATGTTGGTCCAGGATGAGCAAAAGCTGAAGAAGCATGGAATGAGTGCATCTCAAGCTCACATTGCAACTAAAGGAGCGTCTAAAGGATAATATTCGTTCGAATTTATCATTCTTATGGCATAAAGAAACTGGATCATATTTCCAATGAAAGCATTAAGAGGCTTATAAAGGATAATATTCATTCGAATTTAAACTTTACTAGCTTTACCTTTTGTGTGGATTGTATTAAAGGTAAACAAACCAAACACAATAAGAAAAATGCCACAAGAAGCACTGAGCTCCTTGAAATTATACATACAGATATTTGTGGACCTTTTGATGTCCCAACTTTTGGTGGAGAAAAGTATTTCATCACCTTTATTGACGATTATTCGCGTTATGGATATATTTATTGCATGAAAAATCTCAGGCAGCAGAAACACTTGAACATTTTGTGACTGAGGTTGAAAGGCAATTAAATAGAAAGGTGAAAATTGTTCTATCTGATAGAGGTGGTGAATTTTATGGTCGTACCACTGAAATGGGTCAATTACCTGGACCGTTTGCCAAATACTTAGAAAAGCATGGCATTTGTGCTCAATACACAATGCCTGGTACGCCTCAGCAGAATGGTGTTGCTGAAAGACGTAATCGAACCCTCATGGAAATGGTTAGAAGTATGTTAAGCAATTCTACCTTACCCGTATCGTTGTGGAAGTATGCTCTAAGAACTACAATGTATATATTTACAGCACCTTCATGTTTGGGGCTGTCTAGCGGAAACTAGAGTAAAATCTTTGCAAGAAAAGAAATTGGATTTTAGACAATTAGTGGTTATTTTATGGGTTACCAGAAAAATCCAATGGGTATATAGGTTTTATTGTCCTAATGATACCATGAGAATTGTAGAAACTGGAAATATATGATTCTTTGATAATGGTGAGATCAGTAGGAGTTTTAACACTCATAATGCGGTCATTAGTGAAATAAGGGTAGATTTCTCTCTTCCCTCATTTCCTTAAGAATTAAGTGTGCCAAATATTGTTGAATAGCCTAACAATATTAAACATTTGAATGACCAACCACTTAATGATGATGCCAAAGTCATTGAACATAGGTGTGGAAGAAACATCTCCAGAAGTGCCATTAATGCTTTCTTAATGAGAACGAAGGTGACCATTTCTGATGACTATGTGGCATATCTCCAAGAATCCGAATGTGATATAGGAATCCGCAATGATCCAGTTTCATATTCACTAGCCGTTAAGCGTAATAATTCTAATAAATGGATTGATGCCATGATAAAAGAGTTAAAATCAATGGATTATAATAAAGTCTGGGACCTTGTCGAATTACCTGATAGACAAAAGTGTATTGGGTGTAAAAAGGGTCTTCAAGACCAAATTCGACATAGATGGTTTAATCGAACGATTTAAAGCCAGACTTGTTGCCAAAGGTTACACTCAGAAAGATGGTATTGATTATAAAGAGACCTTCTCTCCTGTATCAAAGAAGGACTCACTTAGAATTATTTTGGCACTTGTAGCCCATTTTAACTTGGAACTACATCAATTGGATGTGAATATTGCTTTTCAGAATGATAATTTGGAAGAAGTCTACATGAAACAACCTAAAGGCTTCATTAAGAAAGGGAATGAAAATTTAGTCTACAAACTTAAGAAATCAATTTATGGACTGAAACAAGCTTCTCGACAATGGTATTTTAAATTCCATGACACTATTACTGCTTTTGGTTTTAAAGAAAACACCGTTGATCGGTGCATATACCTCAAGGTTAGTGGGAGCAAGTTCATATTTTTGGTTCTGTATGTTGATGATATATTGCTTGCTAGTAGTGACATTGGATTACTACATGACACTAAAATTATCTCTCTAAAAAATTCCAACATGAAAGATATGTGTGAGACATCCTACGTGATTGGGATAGAAATATCACGTGATCGATCACGTGGAATGTTAGGATTGTCTCAGAAAAGCTACATAGATCGAATTTTAGAGAGATATGAGATGAGTGCATGTTCTCCAAGTGTTGTTCCAATTCATAAAGGCGACAAATTCAGTTTGAATCAATGTCCAAAAACTGAATTGGAACGTAAAGAGATGGAAAATATTCCTTATGCATCTATTGTGGGAAGTTTGATGTATGCTCAAGTCTGTACTAGACCAGACATCAGCTTTGCAGTTGGAATGCTAGGCCGTTACCAAAGTAACCCTGGTGTTGAACATTGGAGAGCTGCAAAGAAGACAATGAGATACTTAAAGGGGACAAAAGATTTTATGCTCACGTTTAGGAAATCTGATCAATTAGAAGTGATTGGATATTCCGATTCAGATTATGATTGATGTGTTGACTTTAGAAAATCGACTTTTGATTACATTCTTCTTATGGCTGGAGGAGCTATATCATGGAAAAGTGTAAAGCAAAGTTCTAATTCAACATTCACCATTAAAGCTGAATTTATGGCTTGCTTTGAAGCATTAATGATTGCAAAATTTTATTTCAGGCCTTGGTATTGTCTCCTCAATATCAATGTCCTTGAAATTGTATTGTGATAATAGTGCAATCGTATCTTTCTGTAAGAATGACAAGTATTCAAAGGAGCTAAACACATGGAATTAAAGCCTCTTGTCGTGAAAGATGATGTTTGGGAACAAAGAATATCTATGAAATATATAAGCACACAGCTTATAGTAGCTGATCCATTGACTAAGGCGTTACCGCCTAAGACATTTATGGAATAAGTTAACAGAATGGGTCTTGGGTATGGAAACGTCTAATCATTATGTTTCCATGTTGGTTCAGACACTTAAGTTATGGATATTTTGAATTCAATAAATGATGTTCCTACTTTTCCTGCATAAACTTATTATTGATATGCATATATACGTTTTTAGTATTAATGCAGGAGGTCTTGAAATAAGACAATTACGGACGCGGTGTCACTTATAGATTATATTAGAGTGGATATTGGTGATGTGGTACATGGAAGGAACTATATCGATTGAATGATATACGCCCGCCATGACCCGCATTAGTAGTCTCTCTCATATAATACTTATGTTTACCAATGATGAAAGTATTTTTGTAAAATCCAATATTATGCGCGCCTTATGTTTATTATGTCTATTTTACTGTGGCTCTGTCAAGTGTGACAAGTGGGAGAATCGAAAACTTTGTGTCCCACATGTTCGCCAAGTGGGAGAATGTAAGTTTTATGTCTCACATATGTGACATGTGATAGAATCCTAAATAGAATTGGATTTTATATATAATATATTAACTTGGTATAAGACACATTTTTCCCTAATTAAGAATTATCAATTGAATATATTGACTTAAGTGGGACGTTTTCTAATTAATCATTAATTATATAATATATAAGTCGTTGATTGCCTTAATGGCAAAAGTATATTATATAGTTTTATGGGAATGAATATTTCATTCCATTGACTATTTAGGAAAGAAGCGTGTGCATATATTAATGTATATGCTATTACTAACGAAATCAAATTATGATCAATTATTAGTTGATTATGGAATTATGTAATTTGATTTTGGTATTACTTGGTCAAAAAGAAACGTCCTAATTAAATAGCCACTTTGATGGAAAGGGCCTTAATGTTTTATAATTAAGGTTTGTCCTCTCTCTGCCTATAAATACAAGTGTGGGATCCCATCAAATCACACACATTACAGAGAACACATAAACGAGGGAAAGAGAGAGAAACAAATCCTTGGAGTTGCGCCACTACACCAAAGACCGAGGAAGTTCTCTCCGTCTTCCCCAATCGCTTCCGCTATGGATCACAAAGGTAAGTTTCCGATCCATTATGTTTATGGTTAATACGTGAAATACATGATGTTCAAAGATCTTGCTTTATTCATATTCAATTATGTATTCTTGAATATATTATGATAAATAATTTCCAACATGTAAGTCATGCGTCGTTTTTTGATGAAACACATGAAAGTCATGCGTCTCATGCGTTTCTATATTTTTTATTTTAATTGAAAGATGCATGAGCCTGCGCCTCTCAAATGTATTACAACAGCAGCTACTAGAACACAGAGCGTGTTGAAAAAAATGCATGAGGCTCATGCGTTTTATTAATAGAAAATGCATAACCAACATGCGTCGATCACTAAATATGAAACAAAAAAGTCCTTCACTAAAATATATTCCATTGTTGGGCTAGAACACAAAAAGAATTACCGCCTTCATTCATCCTATTATAAGCCAATAATTTTTTAGAAATAATACTTCAAAAAGTAAATAGAAAGAAAATAAAGTATGTTCTAAAATAAAAAAATGGAGATAAACTAAAATAAAGTATATGAGAAAATAAAAATATATAGAGAAACCAAAGTAGGAAATAGAATATTTTTTTATTTTTGCCAAAAAAGAAAATATAAACTTTAAGTGGAACGATTCATTAAGAAATACGAGTCCCTTATAACGGGATAGAGGGAATACATATTTTCACGGGTAACACGTTAAAAGTTTAGTATGTTTTGTGACAAGAGAAAAGCTCCACTTATTGTCTTTAGCTAATAAATGTATATAATAATAATAATAATAATAATAATAATAATAATAATAATAATAATAATAATAATAATAATAATCATCGATTATGTCTAGTTTTATATTCAATATTCGTGAAAAGTGAGGATACAGTCTAACAAAAATAACTTAATAAAATAAAGTTAATAAGTGTACATTGTTTTGTCTTTGTGTAACACTTCAAAACAACAAATTGTACACTAACTTTCGAGATGAGGATGAGGCGATTGATGCACAATTTATTTTTATTAAAACTAAGTATATAATATGGGAATAGTAAAGTTAAAGGCAAGCACCTGGTATTAAATTACACGAATAAGTTAATATTTTATACTATTTAGAGAAACAAGGATTTTGGATTAATATTTATAACTAAAACAGAAACAAGTAAATAATAAGATGAAACAAGTAAATAATTGAGATTAATCACACAAAGAATGAAATTCCAGGATATGATTTCACTACTTCAGTGTATTTAATAAACAATTATGATATCCAATTATCGAGTTCAGGATTACTAAAGCGAATCACATAAATATTCCAAGTTTTCCATCGGACAATAGTATATATAGATTACATGCAGGGGGTTCGTAACACAGATTCTCAGTTGCCCTCTTCAGTAGGTTTACCTTAAAATGCCTTCATTAGTAGGTTTACCTTTTTTGGCATATTTAGTATACTGTTATCAATTCCATAGTAACGTGCAGATCCTCTCTCAATTCCACAACATGCAATTAAATAATAATTCATTTATAAATTGGTTGTCATTAAGTCAAAGACATTATCCCACATAATTGAATAAAGCAATTGAAGTCTTGGATATGAAAAAGAAAAACTGTGGATAATTGAATAAAGCAATTGAAGTCTTGGATATGAAAAAGAAAAACTGTAATGAAATAAATATAGAGAGTTGTTATCAAATTCTAAGGGGAGAGGTAAATGGAGAGTTAAAGTCTTGTAACTACCATATTAATCTTCTTTTGCATGAAAAATCATTCTTTAAGGGGAAAGATATTTGAGAAGGTATTCTTTCCGTCCGCCATTTATAATCACATTTTGATTCGGCACGGGTTTTAAGAAATTATTTGACATTGTGAAGAAAAATGAGAAAATCAGTTTGTGGAGTGTGAGTCCCATATTGGAAATTGACTATAAAAGATATCACATTGACGATTATTATTACTACAAGAGGTTTGACAAAAGTTATCTTATCTTGTAATATGTATAATGATATGTTGATTACATAAGTTCATGCAATGGAATAAGTTGAAAAAGCATTTTTCTAAATATTCTCCTTAAAGGATCTTGGAGAAACCAATCAGATTTTGGCCATTAGAATTTAGCTTGACGTGACAAAATGGAAATTATATCGTTAGCATGTTACTTACATTCGAAAGGTCATGGAAAGATTAAACATGGGTGAATTGAAGCTAGTAAAGGGTGTCTTTGGGCAGTCATTTGAAGTTGTTGAATAAGAGCATCCACAATCGTACTCTTGCCAACGAGTACGGTTGTGGGCCCAGCCCCACTTTTTTTACCTGTTCTTAGGCAAGAGCACAACACCCACATACGTGCTCTTCCGCAAGGACGAGCACAAGGGTCCCACCATTACATTATTCAATTTAAATAAAAATATTTCCACAAAATTAAAATACATTAAAAATACCCGAAATAATATTACAAAATACATTAAAATTAAAAATTACATAATTAAACTCCTAAAAATTAAAAATTACATAGTTAAAGGCTAAAAATACCCCCGTGGAAGACTACTCATCCGGCGGCACTACCCCCAATTATTTTTGGAGGCCCAATATCATGGCCTCATGCGATCGAAGTTGCGCGGGGGTCATAGTTCACCTATCAGCCATATTGAGGTGGGCCAAAATCCCCCACAACGAGTTGGTGGGGGGTCGAGGTGGCACATAGGGAACAGGAACGGGTTCGGGAGCATCGTCGGATGGAGTCGCGGCGCGACGGCAGTTGGCCGCCGCCTTCTTCCTTCCTTGCGGTTGGAAGGAGCCTCGAGAATGGGCGCGAATAGAGTATGGATCAAGTTATATGGAAGATAACCAAACCAGTTGGATCAGTTAACAAATGTCGTGGCCACTTGATCAATCCAATCTCGCTCTCACTCGTTTCCTACCAAAGTAATTTATAAACTCCCAATTTTGCACTACTTTAACAGTAAAGCGGCAAGTTAGGGGTCGATTCCACAGAGAAGCTAGTGTATTAAGTGTGTGAGTAGTGAACAGGGAGTTGGTTGCTGCCACACTTTAACTTTGGGAGTTTTTATCTACTGATTTTACTCTAGACAGAATTTAACTTACTAACTTGATCAAGGAAATGTTAACTACTGGGTCAAGTGAATTTCAGACTGGAATGAAAATTAACTACGTGAAACAGTAAACACCACGATGAAAACGAAAGCGAATTTGATTAAAACTAAAATCAGCACAGTACAACGTGAAATTTAAACTAAGTGTCTTGTCCTCTCACTCGACTCTAATGTCGAATGACTAGACTCAGGAGTAAGCAAGTGTGCACATATGAGAATTAATGCAAAGCTCAGTCCAGACACAACGCTCCTTAAATCCACTGGATCACTGGGTCCAGGAACTCAAGAGAACTACAGTGTTTTTTTGTCGTTGGACACACTTGACTCCCCTTCAAAAATAAATCCCTCAACCCGAATACTATGAATTAGTATAGGGAAGTGGGGTCGATCCCACAGAGATGGATTCGCAAAGTAGTGCTAAGAGACTATGGAAACAAACGGCTGCTGCCACGCAAAAGGGTTGAGATTTTAACTATCACTAGATCTAGGCAAGAAATGTAAACGCTAGACCTAGGACACAGAAAACTTACTGGAATCAGACATCAAATCCGAAAGACACAATTACTCCCTAGACTAAGTAAACAATTACCTAATCTAGCTAAACAGAAAGCAACTAACAGTGGGGACCATGTTTCCAGAAATAGCAAGTACGGTAAAAGCTGCAGACAACCAACCCATGCAATTTCCTAACCAACTCAGACGCGTAAATGCAGAAAACAGAGCATACTCCAGGATTCGAACAGAATATAGAAATTTGGACGCCGAAAACTTGCTACGAATCGGAAATACACCAGATCTACGTAAACTAGGCGAAATGAAATGAAAACACGTAAGCGCGGCATAAAATTAAACACTCCTGCTCAGAATCACGTCGGACGCTTAATCCACTCCGGATCCAAGCAATCCAAACTCAACAACCAACAAAATCAACTCCATAACTCCGATTCTAACAGATCTGCTCCGATCACCGCCAAATTCCAACAATCACGAACAACTCCACAACATTAACCAGACAAAACCCCGATTCATTCACAAACCAGCTCCATTCTCCCAGATTCAACCATTAACATGCAATAATCCAGAAATCAACCAACTCCAACAATCCAACTCCAGAATTCAAGTAAATACAATCAAACAACAGGAACCATCACGATCGATGTAAACGAAAACGAAACTTGCATAAAAGTAAGAAATATCCAGAAACAAAAGAGGTCCGAGCTTCGAACAGCGAAGCTCGGCGAATTCAGCAGAAACGAAAGCGGAAAATAAATTGTTTCTTCGCCCTAAAGAAGGACGGTGTTACAACCAGATCGAAAATGTATGAAAGCTAGAGGTGAACCCCCTAGTGTGCCCTGAATTTCCCACCGAAAGAACCCAAGAGTGTGAAGAGAATGGACTAAGCTACAGGCTGTTAGCAAGGTCTCCACCGAGAAGATCCCTCCAGCTTGCATGCTTCTTCCTTTTATAGATGCGGACATAGCCTTCTAGAGTCTTCGTAGAAATCCCTATTCTACCCTTCAACTCCGAGGCTTCCTCCGTCAAGCAATTTCTTCATAATGTCCACTTTTTCGCCAGTTTCCTAGGACCATGCAAGCGTCCTCTTCTTTTCCTGGATCTAGCGAAAACCTTCACACACCTGGCTTAAATCGTGCGTTAGACCCAGTAATTTCACGAAATAAAACCCCTAGACCGATGCATGAAATTAGCCTTATCAAACTGCTCACACTTAAAGCATGCTTGTCCTCAAGTATGAAAGACAAGAAAATAGGAATAAGGCGAATTTCAATGCATGTTTACCAAGTAAAATCCTAAAAATGAAAACAAACTCCTAGACCTAAGCAACTACGGAATTGGAAAAGAAAACAACACAAAGAACAGAAACACAACAAAACAAACAAGCATGAACTAGTTTCGAATTTTAAGCTACTATCCCCACAAGTTTAAGTTCAATCTGATCGATTACAGTCTTCAAATCTTCCCCCTTCCTTCGTCTGCCTAAACGGTCCGTCAGTTTGTCAAGATAGCCTATCGATTTCCCATCTGTTAGGTTCGCTCGATCACTCATTCCTCACCAGGGACGCTAGGATCAAAACGCTCCACAGTTAAGGTTATACCACTGATGCGTCGGGTTATGAGAGTTTTTCCCTTCTTACTTCTCCTTTCCTATGAATTTCCCTGGGTCAGGCTAAGATTTTTCTGCCCTTAAGGATTATAATTTTTTTTTTCCTCATTTTTCTGTATTATGACCCCTTTTCCCCTGGACTTCGTCCAGCTTATACCTCCTTTTTCTGGACTTCGTCCAGCTTATACCTCCGGTTTTCTGGACTTTGTCCAGCTTATACCTTCTTAACCCATTTTTTTTCTCCTTCATACTCTACTCCCTAAGCATCGAGTGGCAGCCCAATTTACATGTTAGCACAAAAGGTGTTTAGGCTTATAACTCACTTTATAGTAGGGCTGCACAACTAGGTTATCTAAGGCATTTTCCATCGTCCTAACTTCATTCAGATCGCATTCGGCTTATTAAGGAAGAAGGTGTCAAAGTTGATCTGCTTTCTTTCTTCAATCACTCTTACTAAGGGAAACCTGCCTTATTATCTCACTAGCTCATGCGAAACACACATCCTAAAGACTCTAAAACAGAAAAAAAAACAGACACATACTTACTCCCCCCCTCCCACTTCACTCAAGCTTGTCCCCAAGCTATCCTAGTGAAGGGGGGAAAAGGAAGTAAGAACAGCAGACAACAAACAAAACATATGAACAAAATAAACTTCTCACACTTAGACCGAACATCGGGCTAAGTGGGAGAAGGCGCAACATACAAAACCAAGACATGCAAAACAAAGCCCCTCCTCACACTTAGACCAAAAAATGGGCTAAGTGTGGGAAGGTATAAAACATATATACAAACGAAGCATGCTGGCACATAAAAATACAAACGAAAGAAAAACGAAAAGTAAAAGACAGAAAAAAAATAAATAAAAAAAATAAGAATTACTTGGTTTTGGGGGATTTTAATTCGGGGTCTGGCCCCCGCGAGGGCCAGACTTTGGTGGCACTGTCTGCTGGGTCACCTTAGCTTTCTTTCGTGCCGGTGACTCCGGCGTCTCCTTCTGATCTTCTGTGGGTTGGGGTACGGTTTTCTTCAAAATCACGGGCCTAGAGGAAGACGAGGTGGTCTGAGGCCTTTGGGCTTGTGGCGGCTTCTGCACAGCTAGACTCCCTTGACCCGGCGTCTTGGAACCGCCGCTAGGTTCAGGAAGTCCCTTCGGTGTCTCGGGGAACTTCGCTTGAAGCCACTTCGTCATCTTCATCATCAGTGCGACGCCCTCCGTCATCCGCTCAGTACATCTGGACGATGATACCACTAGATCAGAAATGCGCCCCTTGAGGGCCACCATTTCCTCCCGAACCTTCCCAACTTCCGTCCTTATTTCTTCCAGTTCCGTTCGTACTCCAGCGACTTCTTTCCTTACACTCTCAGCCTCAGCACTATTCTTCCCTTCTCCCCGCAGGGCCACAATCCCCTCCAAAACCATTTTCATTTCTGACCTCATCCAACCAACCTCCTTTCGCACTTCCTCTACTTCTATCCTGGCTCCTGCTTCCATGTCAGCAGTATCCTTCACTTCCACCACATCGGGTTCCTGTTTCACCTGAGTCTCTGACTGCCCAACCTCGTAAAAGCATACTTCCCTTCCGCGTGCGATCAGCAACCCTTTATTGAAAAAATAATCCATGTTAAAAACCTCAGGGGGCGAGCATGTCTTTACCTCTCGGCATGCCTTATGGAACTTCATGATCACATTCCTCTGCAGATAAGCCCCGAGTAGGTGGCATGTGTATAGGTGCCGAGAAGGATTTGCAGTCACTTGATGGCAGGCTTGGGCTAACCAGTAGCCCAAGTGAACTCTTACCCCCGTAGCCATGCACCATGTGAAGTACAGATCGGCGGTAGTCAGAGCGTTGTTGGCTGTGCCCATTAAATTGTAACTAATAAAAGTCTGGGCAAATCGCAGGACCCTGTCCTCAATATGGTGTGCCTTCGAACAACTTGTTTTAAACTGACCCACCCTCGGGTGAGTCAAAAACTCCCATGCGCTTTGCGCTTTGAATCCTGGCGTCATTTTCGGCGGACCCACCATTCTTGCATTCCACAGGCCCTCATCGTCCTCCGTTCGTGTCAGCAAACCTATCCGCAAGGTCCATTCCCGGATGCTCATCGTATGTTCCTCATTGAGAAGTCTGAAATTAATTGAGTCAGCATCCAAATCGGTAGTGGACTTAAATCGGAAGGTGGAAAAGAATTCTCGGGCCAGGTCAATCGGAACCTCGACAGTACTGTGCTTGAGCAACCAATCGAAGCCTATGGCGTCGATATAAGTCCTGAATTCACCGTTGCAAGCAATCTTCTTGAGCTCCGATGAGCTATACATCTTTCCAGACTTAGCGACCTTCCCCTCAGTACTCTTCTCTTTATAAATGGCCTTGCGTTTTGGGTCGTCAAACTTCCTCATTTCATCTAGCAAGCTGTTTGTTATCCACACTTCGGCTGGCTCAAAGTTGAGTTCCTCTTCTTGTTCTTCTTCCGAGTCGCTGGACTCAGAGGGGCTCTCGGTTTCTGCGGCATATGGCACCTTAGCTGCCGGCGGAAGTGTGGATTCAGTAGACTTCCCTCTTGCCTTCTTGGTCGAGGAAGGAGCAATTTGTTTCCCCTTCCGTTTCTTCTCAGCCGCTTGGCGGCGTTTCTCCTCATCACTCTCCCCCCTGCCAGGTCTGGGAGAGTTCTCTTGTTCAGATGCTGCGGTCTCTAGACCTAGCAATTCTTCCTCCGTCGGCTCCACTGTTTCATCAATTTCATCAAGGAGGCTCCGGCGAGCCCGCCTCCTAGCATCTCTGGGATTTACCGGTGAGTCGGTCTCCTCTGGGATCTCGGTCAGATCCACAATCAAATCCACCCCAGCGTCTGTGGGTTCCTGGCCAACTTCAGAATCGAGGGCTTCTCCCTCCGTGGACAACAATGGGGTTGCCCCCGAAATATAAACAGGGGTCTCTACCCCCTCAAATCCTTCTCCGACGTGGGCCTCAGTACCCACCGATTTCTCGGGGGTATCCCCCTCCACATTTTGTTCAGAATTTAGGGCCTCGTCGCCCTCATCTTTACCAAGTATCGGGGCCTCCCCCCCACAGATTCTTTCAAAACAGGGGTTCCCCCTCAGAAATACTAACATCAACAACAAAATCTTTGACTTCCCCAGACGGTTTTAGAACATCTCTCTCAACACATTCCTCACTGGCGAGTACGGGATTCACCCCCTCGGAAACACTAATCGAAATAAGGGTTTCCCCCTCAGTTGCAGAGTCTAACCTTGGTTCGTTCACAGCCAACAATTCCAACCCTCTGACCAGATCTGAGTCGTCTTCACGATCCCATGTTGTGGGTGGTTCCGGACTGGTGGTCGTGGATTCTGGAACGTCCTCCGGTTTTGTGGTGGTCTCTGGAACAGCTGTCTCCTCTAGTACGGGAGTGGGTTCTGGAATGGCGATGACTTCTTGAACGATTTTAGGTTCGGCGACGGGTTCTAAAACGGCCTCCGGTTGGGGTACACTAGAAGTCGGAGCAGCCTGTACGGATTTACCCATTGCGGTTGCAAACATGGAGAATGCCTCCATCGCCTTCTCCGCACCCCCGAATTTCTGGAATAGCTCGGCCATAAACGTTGCCGCACTTGAATCGGCGGATCCTGAGGTGTTCCCGGCACTTTGCTTGTTATCCATGGAGAACTCTGCAAAATTTTTTACACAGACTTGGACGGAAATTACTTTGATTAGGGTTAGAAAAGAGAAAGCCTAGAGAGAATTTGGGGAATTTCGGATGTAGAGAGAGAGAGAGTGAATAAGTAAAATAAAAGGAGAACACGGTTATTATCCGATAGGTATGGGCGAGGACGATTTTTGTTGCAGGTGGTTTGCAGGCATGACGCTAGCGACCGTACGCCTCCCCATAAAGGTGTCTTTTGAAATCCGAGCCGGTGCCTACTCCCTCCAAAATTTTACTCCTCAATTCCCTGCCCAAGTAACTTCCTTCTGCAAAATCACACTTAGAGAAAAATATTAAACTAAAAATACAAACGCCAGACTCCCCGGGTCTAGGGTATGACAGTATCAAAAACATTCCTAAAGGAGCCTGGTATTTCAAAAATATTTTTGGAAGATTGTTTGTTTTCTGATTTGTTTGGGTTTTCTTGATTTACTAAAAGCGATTAAATATTTACAATTTATGTTCCAGTGTTCTCAAGATTCCCTAGACCAGACCATGATAAAACTTCTTCGATACTGGACCTAGGAAATCTCCAAGAACACTCACTTCCCAGAATGATCAGGCGATATTAGGGAGTACGCGTAGTGGAACTTCGTCCACTACACACATCTCCGAGTTATCCCTAAATACCTTTACCCTATGGCCATTGACAAGAAATGGAGTAGAGTTTGAAAAACTTCCCTGGATTTCTACCACTCCGTTCGCACGCAGACTCACAACAGTGTATGGTCCAGTCCATTTGGACTTCAGCTTACCGGGCATTAACTTGAGTCGGGACTGGAACAGGAGAACCTTCTGCCCCACTTGCAGTTCCTTGGTCCGGAGATTCTTATCATGCCACAACTTGGTCTTTTCCTTGTACCACATTGCTGACTCATAGGATTCAAGTCGCAATTCTTCCAACTCCTGGAGTTGCAGTTTCCTCTCTTCCTCACAAGCTTGAGGATTCATATTAATCTCCTTGACCGCCCAGTACGCCTTGTGCTCAATTCCCACCGGCAAGTGACACATCTTGCCGAATACTAACCTGTAAGGAGACATTCCAATGGGCGTTTTATACGCTGTTCTGTATGCCCATAATGCATCATCAATTCTCTTGCTCCAGTCTTTCCTCGACGGATTCACCGTTTTTTCCAGGATCGCTTTGATTTCTCTGTTTGATATTTCTGCCTGGCCGTTAGATTGAGGATGATAAGGTGTAGACAATCTGTGGTGGACGCCATACTTTCTCATCAAAGCTTCAATAGTCCGGTTGCAGAAATGCGTCCCATTGTCAGATATTATAGCTCTGGGCACTCCGTACGGATTGAAGACATTAGCTCTAAGAAACTTCGATACCTCCTTAGCTTCGCAAGATGTGGTCGCCTTGGCTTCTATCCATTTCGAAACATAATCCACTGCCACTAGTATGTATGTATTCCCGTATGAAGATGGAAATGGACCCATGAAGTCCATTCCCCAAACATCGAAAATTTCACAAACGATCACCAGGACTTGCGGCATTTCATCTCTTCTGGAGATTCCCCCAGTCTGTTGACACCTCTCACAATTCTGACAAAACTCGAACGCATCCTTATGCAATGTAGGCCAGTAAAAACCACTATCTAACACCTTCCTTGCGGTATTCCTAGGTCTAAAGTGACCTCCACATGCTAGAGCATGGCAATGATTCAGCACATCCCTCTGTTCCCACTCCGAAATACACCTCCGGATTACTTGGTCGGCTCCCATTCGCCACAAATACGGGTCATCCCAGAAATAGTACTTGGCCTCGCTCTTCAATTTCATCTTCTGGGCCCGGGAAATTACTTGCGAACTGGGCACCTCTCCAGTGACTAAGTAATTTGCCAGGTCAGCGAACCATGGCTCAGCGTTTTGATGACATTTCCCTTTTTCGGCATCCCCTGGACCTGTTAACACCATAATCTCTTCCCAGCTGATAGGTCGAGGAAATTTTTTCACGTAGTACAAATGTTCCTCTGGGAATGCATCCGGTATTGCTTCCTCGGTCTCCCCTTGAAATATCCTGCTCAGATGATCGGCTACTTTATTTTCTGTTCCCTTTTTGTCTCTGACTTCCCAATCGAATTCCTGCAAAAGCAACACCCATCGGATTAATCTCGGCTTGGATTCTTTCTTTGCCAACAGGTACTTTATAGCCGCGTGGTCGGTGAAGACTATCACCCTCGACCCAAGCAAGTACGGGCGAAATTTCTCAAATGAGTATACTACCGCCAACATTTATTTTTCAGTAGTGTCATAATTTCTCTGAGCTTGATTCAGCGTTTTTGAAGCATAAAAGATCACATAGCTTTTCCCATCAACTCTTTGACCTAGCACCGCTCCCACCGCATAATCGCTTGCGTCACACATAATCTCAAAGGGTAGATTCCAGTCGGGCGCTCTAATAATAGGCGCAGATACTAGCCTGTCTTTTAACAACTGAAAAGCCTTTTTGCATTCCTCATCAAAGACAAAATCAACATCGTTATGCAACAAGTGGGTGAGTGGCTGAGCAATTTTTGCGAAATCTTTTATGAACCTCCTATAGAATCCGGCATGCCCTAGGAATCCTCTCACCTCCTTCTGATTCGTCGGGTAAGGCAGTTTTGAGATCACCTCAATCTTTCCCTAGTCTACCTGTATACCTCTTTCCGAGACTACGTGCCCTAGGACAATTCCCTCAGGGACCATAAAGTGGCATTTCTCGAAGTTTAAAACCAAATGTTTTTCCTGGCACCTTCTCAATACTATATCCAAACTAGCCAAACATGAGTCAAATGAATTTCCGTACACAGTGAAGTCGTCCATAAAAATCTCGATGCAATCCTCCAAGAGATCCGAGAAGATACTCATCATACACCGCTGAAAAGTGCCTGGCGCATTGCACAGGCCAAACGGCATCCTCCTGTAAGCATACGTGCCGAAAGGACACGTGAAAGTTGTCTTCTCCTGCCTCGGGATCCACATAGATTTGAAAATACCAACTATACCCGTCTAGGAAACAGAAGTATTGCTTGCCCGCTAGCCTCTCCAGCATCTGGTCAATGAAAGGTAGAGGGAAATGGTCTTTCTTGGTCGCTTCATTTAACTTCCTATAATCGATGCACATCCTCCACCCAGTGACTAGTCTGGTGGGCACCAATTCATTCTTGTCGTTCTTGACCACCTGTATTCCTGACTTCTTGGGTACCATATGGACTGGACTCACCCATTCACTGTCTGGTATGGAATAAATGATTCCTAGGGAGAGTAGTTTCAATACTTCCTTCAGCACTTCCTCCCTCATGTTAGGATTCAATTTGCGTTGAGGATCTCTGCAGGCTTTTGCTCCTTCCTCCAAGCGGATGTGATGCATGCACAAATCTGGACTAATTCCTACCAGGTCAGAGAGTGTCTACCCAATAGCCTTCTTGTTTCTTCGGATTACCTTCAGCAGTTCCTCTTCCTGTCCCTCGGTCAAGCTGCTGTTGATAATCACAGGGAAAGTTTCATTTTCCTCTAAATAAGCATACTTTAGGCCTGGTGGAAGTGTTTTCAACTCTTTCTTGGGAACGTCTTTTTCCTGGGGCAAGGGATTTTTCTCTGTTGTTTCGGTTGTCATTCCCTTCCTCGACCCAGCAGAACCTTCCACACTCGCCACATAAGGTGTATTCCTTGACCTAGCTAGCTCCGGATTTGCACAGAATTCCAGAATTGCTTCAGCTAACTCCTCATCAGATAACTCACTTGTGTTCATTGCTTGACACCAACTGGCCACTTCTCTATCAATGGCATGACTCATCTCGGAGTTCTCAATCTGTTCCTGCATTAATTCCGTCTCAAGGTGTTCTTGGACCAAAGGGTTAATAACATCTATAGCATGCAAATTTTTAACGTCAAGAGGTTTCTTCATTGCCTCATCAATGCTGAATGTGTATTTCTCCCCATTATAATCAAGGCAAATTGTTCCATCAAAAACATCAATGATAGTCTTAGCGGTACGTAGGAAGGGTCTCCCTAAAAGTACTCCGTCCGACTCTGCAGACTCATTATCACTCATCTTAATCACATGGAAATCAGCAGGGTACAAGAAGTCATGTACCTTGACTATCACATTCTCAAGCACCCCTTCAGGACAGATGCATGACCTGTCTGCCAGTTGAATCACTACCTTCGTGTCTACCATGCCTACCCCCACTAATTTCTTGTATATGGAAAGTGGTAACACATTTATCGACGCACCCAAATCACACATAGCATGCTAGATTTTCACGTCACCAATAGAGATGGGTAAGGTGAACATACCTGGGTCATTGCATTTTGAAGGCATCTTCCTCTTCTGAATCACTGCGGAGACGTTCTCGCCTATCAGAATTTTCCCACTGGGTCTAGCCTTCCCAGCTATAAATTCCTTGATGAACTTGCTAAAGACTGGCATCTTCAGGGCCTGTAAGAATGACAGATTGATCTCCAACTTCCCAAAAATGTCCATGAAGTCCACCGGCCCTTCCTTTTGCTTCTTGGCTTCCCCTCGGCTTGGAAAGGGTTTCGGTCGCTTTCCTGCTCCGGTAGAACTTTCAGCTGATAACTCTCCAGTTTCTTTTCCCACTGCCTCATCTTCCAACTCTGGCTCTGGATCGAGGAAGAATGATTCAGTTGATCTAGGCAAAGGTTTCTCTAAATCTCCTGTCTTAAGGTCATCCTTGACCAAGGGAATACTCCCCCCCAAGTGTCTTGGCCTAGGAATTGTATCCTCTTCTTCCCTGTCTTCTTTGGGATCTGCCACCTCCTTTGTTCTTACCACTGGCCAATCATACCCTTTCCCGGATCTCAAGGTAATCTGACCTATATTAGCTCTATCAGGTGGCCTTACTGAGGCAGGAATTTTGCCCTCGTTTCCCCGCATATCACTCAAGGAAGTAGCTATTTGTGACAGTTGCTTTGCCAGCATATCCATCGCTGCCTTTTGTTCCTGTTGAGCATCTAGAAGCTTGTGCACTACGTCATTGTTCAATTGCAGGTTGTTTTGCATATGTTGCTGAGAACTGACGAGGTCGTGCACCATATCATCGATACTCTTTGGTGGTTTCGGGGGTTGACTGGGCCCTGGTCCTGTACTCAGAGTTGGTCCACTTGCTTGATTCTGACGAGCGTTTCCTTGACCGACTGAAAAGTTATTGTATTGATTTCCTTAGCCCTGGTAATTGTTCTGAAAATTCCTTTGGTGTGGGGGTACATAAGAGTTCCCCTGATTGCTCTGATTCCTGTTTCCCCAGCTCGAGTGGTCTCCTTGGTTCCGATTAATCCAGTTGCCCTGCCCCTCTTGATTCCTTCCTGACCAGTTACCTTGTCTTTTGGGCTGAGGTGCAAACTGTTGACTTTGTTGTGGTGCCGACTGATTCTGTTCATTGTCAGTCCATCTGAAATTTGGATGGTTTCTCCAAGGCGCATCTCTATGTCTCCCTGGATTCCAGCTCCCATCGGGATTCCAACTTCCCATTGCATTGACCTGGGCCTGATAATCTCCTTCCTGGGTCCCGTAATATTGTTGCATTTGATTATCTCCTGGACCAGGAGATTTCTCCTTCCCTTGTGAAGCCAGTGGAATCGTCTTTTCAATCGCGTTCAAAAGAGCCTTCTCGAGCCTATCAATCCTTGCTTCGACTTTGTCATCTTCTTGTTCTCTCACAGCATGCACCGATCCTCTTTTCACTGCATTCCTAGGGTTATCGTACGCCTTCTTAGCGTCAATCAACTTCCCTAGGATCTCTCTTGCCTCACTTCCCCTTTTTCTTGTGAAATTTCCCCCACTCGAGGAGTTCATTAAGTCCTTTGACTCGGGAGTTGCTCCTTCGTAAAACAGAGAGTAGGTCTCTGCCTCTATCATTCGGTGATTCGGGCATGCATCCAATAACCCCTTAAATCTCGACCAATACTGACTGAACGATTCATCGTAATCTTGCTTACACTCTAGTATTTCTTTCTTAAGTGCATTTGTCTTGTTGGATGAGAAGAAATAATCTAAGAATTCTATCTTGAAGTCCCTCCACGTGCGGATAGAATCTGGAGGCAACCTCAATAGCCACGTATTAGCTTCCCCCTTCAAGGTAAACGGAATCGCTCGTAGGCGATAATCCTCATCTGTTGCATCATTCGGCCTCTTCTGAATACCACATAACTTACTGAATTCATTTAAGAACTCATACGGACACTCATTTCTACGCCCAGAGAACGTAGGCAAGATGCCGAGTACGTTTGTCTTGATCTCGATAGTTCTCTGGCGTGGATTCATCACTATAGCTTGGGCTGGTTCTCCATCTAAATGGGCAGTGAGAGAGCCGATTTCTGGATCTGGGTCTACCACCTGCGCCATGACTACTTCCTCTGCTTCCCCTGTTTCTGACTCTGTTTCTGATTCAGGTGGTGATTCTGGATCTTCGCGTCCTGATGACGTCCAAGATTCGTCGCTAGTAAATTCACTCGGAAACGGATCTCCCGTGGTGAACCCTGATCTGGTGGTCACAGTAGAGACTGTATCCTTAACCCGCCAATCAAACTGGCCGTGTTTTCACCCAGATGAGTTGCTCCAGTAGGTAGATCTTGAGCCTCTGCTCATAAACTATAAACAAAAGAGAAGGAAAACAAATCAAAACTATTTACACCACAGACTCTGAACACTAACACTAAGCACGCCATCCATCCCCGGCAACGGCGCCATTTGAAGTGTCTTGTCCTTTCACTCGACTCTAATGTCGAATGACTAGACTCAGGAGTAAGCAAGTGTGCACATATGAGAATTAATGCAAAGCTCGGTCCAGACACAACGCTCCTTAAATCCACTGGATCACTGGGTCCAGGAACTCAAGAGAACTACAGTGTTTTTTTGTCGTTGGACACACTCGACTCCCCTTCAAAAATAATTCCCTCAACCCGAATACTATGAATTAGTATAGGGAAGTGGGGTCGATCCCACAGAGATGGATTCGCAAAGTAGTGCTAAGAGACTATGGAAACAAACGGCTGCTGCCACGCAAAGGGGTTGAGATTTTAACTATCACTAGATCTAGGCAAGAAATGTAAACGCTAGACCTAGGACACAGAAAACTTACTGGAATCAGACATCAAATCTGAAAGACACAATTACTCCCTAGACTAAGTAAACAATTACCTAATCTAGCTAAACAGAAAGCAACTAACAGTGGGGACCATGTTTCCAGAAATAGCAAGTACGGTAAAAGCTGCAGATAACCAACCCATGCAATTTCCTAACCAACTCAGACGCGTAAATGCAGAAAACAGAGCATACTCCTGGATTCGAACAGAATATAGAAATTTGGACGCCGGAAACTTGCTACGAATCGGAAATACACCAGATCTACGTAAACTAGGCGAAATGAAATGAAAACACGTAAGCGCGGCATAAAATTAAACACTCCTGCTCAGAATCACGTCGGACTCTTAATCCACTCCGGATCCAAGCATTCCAAACTCAACAACCAACAAAATCAACTCCATAACTCCAATTCTAACAGATCTACTCCAATCACCGCCAAATTCCAACAATCACGAACAACTCCACAACATTAACCAGACAAAACCCCGATTCATTCACAAACCAGCTCCATTCTCTCAGATTCAACCATTAACCTGCAATAATCCAGAAATCAACCAACTCCAACAATCCAACTCCAGAATTCAAGTAAATACAATCAAACAACAGGAACCATCACGATCGACGTAAACGAAAACGAAACTTGCATAAAAGTAAGAAATATCCAGAAACAAAAGAGGTCCGAGCTTCGAACAGCGAAGCTCGGCGAATTCAGCAGAAACGAAAGCGAAAATAAATTGTTTCTTCACCCTACAACCAGATCGAAAATGTATGAAAGCTAGAGGTGAACCCCCTAGTGTGCCCTGATTTTCCCACCGAAAGAACCCAAGAGTGTGAAGAGAATGGACTAAGCTACAGGCTGTTAGCAAGGTCTCCACCGAGAAGATCCCTCCAGCTTGCATGCTTCTTCCTTTTATAGATGCGGACATAGCCTTCTAGAGTCTTCGTAGAAATCCCTATTCTACCCTTCAACTCCGAGGCTTCCTCCGTCAAGCAATTTCCTTCATAATGTCCACTTTTTCGCCAGTTTCCTAGGACCATGCAAGCGTCCTCTTCTTTTCCTGGATCTAGCGAAAACCTTCACACACCTGGCTTAAATCGTGCGTTAGACCCAGTAATTTCACGAAATAAAACCCCTAGACCGATGCATGAAATTAGCCTTATCACTAACACTTCGGAAAATACGAAAGCAAGTAAAATCGAGGAGATCCTCGGCGGGAAACTTAAGAATACGCCGACAGATATCAAGTATTCTACAGTGCTCCTTCGATCACCCTTTCTAACTAAGCATTACTTTATCTAAGCTATCTAGAGAACTGAACTAAACTAGAGAGCTAAGCTAAACTAAACTAAAGACGGAAAGTAAAGGATCTCCCTTTTAATGTGGTGGCACAACCTCTATTTATAGGCACGACCTCCAGCTGGATAACGATCTCTTGGCAGGGAATATTCTCTCACGCTGAGTGTAAGCGACTCATCGATTGCTACGTGCTCTCCTTCTAGAATGACGACGCTTTTCAGTAATAGATTCACGACTCAGCTCCGTCCTTGCGTCTCATATATC